>NC_058085.1:184506826-184796826 GCF_014858855.1 Bufo gargarizans
GACACCCTATTACCGTGTTTACAGACCATAAGAATTTGGCCTACTTGGAATCGACCAAGCGTCTGAACCCGAGACAGGCCAGATGATCTTTGTTCTTTTCTAGGTTTAATTTTGTTGTTACGTTCCGCCCTGGGGTTAAAAATGTGAAGGCGGATGACCTGTCACGTTGTTTTCCGGGAGGGGGGAACTTTGAAGACCCGGATCCCATTTTGGCTGAAGGGGTGGTCGTCTCTGCTCTTTATCCTGATTTGGAGGCAGAGGTTCAGGCAGCCCAAGCAGAGGCTCCTGATCTTTGTATCCTGGGAGGTTGTTTGTGCCTCTCGCTTTACGACACAAGGTTTTTAAGGAGCACCACAATACAGTCCTTGCTGGGCACCCCGGGAGCAGACCCAGTGGATCTCATTGCTCGGAGAATCTGGTGGCCGGCTCTTCGTAAGACGGTTGAGAGTTTTGTGGCAGCCTGTGAGACCTGCGCTCGTGCCAAGGTCCCTCATTCACGGCCATCGGGTTCTCTCCTTCCATTTCCCATTCCTTCCCGTGCTTGAACGCATCTGTCCATTGACTTCATTACGAACCTGCCTTGTTCCTCGGGAAAGACTGTGATTCTGGTAGTAGTGGACCGTTTTAGCAAAATGCCGCATTTCATTCCCTTTTTTGGGTTACCCAATGCTAAGACACTGGCGCAAAAGTTTGTTGATCACATTGTTAAATTGCATGGCATTCCCTTTTCCCTAGTTTCCAGCCCTAGTTTCCAGACCTTTTCACTTCCCTCTTGTGGTCGGTGTGGAGTTATCTACCCACACCACGCTGTGACATTAGCAGCCACCTAAAACCATCATTTTTGTTTGTGTCAGAGAGGCTATGGATCCAATCGCTGCACTGCTGTCAGCAGATAAGAACCATTTGGCCCATCTAGCCTGCCCAATATACTAAATGCTATGGATAGCCCCTGGCCCTATCTTATATGAAGGATGGCCTTATGCCTATCCCATGCATGCTTAGACTCCTCCACTGTATTTGCAGCTACCACTTCTGCAGGAAGCTATTCCATGCATCCACTACTCTCTCAGTAAAGTAATACTTCCTGATATTACTTTTAAGCCTTTGCCCCTCTAATTTAAAACTATGTCCTCTTGTAGCAGTTTTTCTTCTTTTAAATATTCTCTCCTCTTTTACCTTGTTGATTCCCTTTATGTATTTAAAAGTTTCTATCATCTCCCCTCTGTCTCGTCTTTCTTCAAAGCTATAATCTTTCCTGGTAAGTTTTATTCTGCAATCGATGTACCAGTTTAGTAGCTCTTAGAACATATAACTGCACCTCTTACCGGCAAATATATTTTTATTTTGCCACTATTACATGACAAAAAAAGGGCTTTGGAACATATAACTGCACCGCTAGCCGGCAAATATATTTTTTCTTTTTTCCACTAATACATGACAAAAAGGGCTTTAGAACATTTAACTGCACTGCTGAACGGCAAATATATTTTTCTTTTGCCCCTAATACATGAGAAAATTGCTGTAATTATAGCACTACACCGCACAACGACTAATAATCCTTTTTTCCCTACTAAAACAAGCCAAAAATGCTTTAGAACATATTACTGCACCACACAAGGGGAAATAAGACATAGAAATATTTCCTTTTAATAAACCCTGTTAATGGCTGTAACATCCTAATAACATTAAAGGTTTGCTGGAATTACAGAGCTGTATAATGGCAATTTGGGTGCCCAGTCAGTGCAGCAAGGTGTAATTGGATTGTTCCTATTACCCAGGCTGTAGTCTCCCCTATTGAACACTGTTCAACATAAATGCTGTGGAATGATTCCTCCCTATCCTTTCCCTACACTTTGATTAATCTTGCGCTGCACTTGTAAATCTTTATTTTTAGCACAATTAGTTTTTTTCTAGCACTGTCCCTAACGCCTGCTGACATCTCTTCATGTACTAAGTACACTGGAAAATGGCAGAATCCAAGATGGCTGTTTTATAGGGCTGTGACATCACAGGGCTGGCTGCTGATTAGCTGCATGCATGGCATTATGGGTGATACCGCCTACCCAGAGTTCTCTGCTCCATGTCCTCATACATGCAGCAGCCATTTTAGGGAAAAATGTCATTCGTTACCATGAATCATGAGGAAATTCAGATTCGGTACGATTAAAATTTTTCCTGAAAGTCTGATTGAATTTGACTTTGTCAACTTCAATTCTCTCATCTCTAATCACTAGTGATATAATACATTAGGTGCAAATATTTCAGTTTGTGATATGATTATCTTCTGATTACATAAATGGAGTTTATATCTTGTTTATTAGCTGTTGTGTAATATCTTTTTCAGCCTGTAGATGTCAATTGCATTCTGTGGATCTTGCCATTTCTGAATGGGTTTAGTCAATGGGGATATATAGTACATAAACAACAACAACATATGGGAATATAAGGCTTAGGCTAGGCATGGTAACTATATCCAGATTTGTGCAACTGAGAAACATATTAATACATCTTAGGTCAACATAACAATGTAGATATTTATACAGTTCTGTGAGAATAATAAAAAAAAAAAAAAAAAAAAAACATTAGCAAAAAACCCTCTATAAATTATGCTGACTCATTCTAGGAACTGATCTGCTTAGGAAGACAAATGTGCTTAGGAAGTGACCTTCTAGCTCCTCTGTGACCATGTCTTCCACAAAGCATTTCTTGACCAGCCGAAAAGCTGCTGATATTCAAACCACAGCATCAAGAACCATTTAAGAAGCATCCCTTTTTCTTCCTTCCTCCTAGTTATTAATGTGAGCAGTAATGGAGCTCTCTCTCCAGAATTGAGCCAGATTTACTGCCATGCAATTCATTAGATTGTTATTTTTGCTGAGTGTCATTCATGCTGAAATCCAGTCTCTGAATATTTCATTCAGCTTTTTTAATATATAAAGGTTTCCAGACGCCATCATGAATGGTCAAGAAGCTATAATGCTCCTTTTTCATTATGTATTTTATTGTATGATTATGGAAAAAAGAAGAGATGAGATGAAAGGCTTTTATGGGTTAAGTATGGCAAATGAAATGCTTATGAAAAATGTGTTATGCTTTCAATGCCTAAGGACCGGTAACAAAATAAGAAAAAGAATATACACACAAAAAAAAAAAGCTTTAGGGATAATAAATATAACTTCAGACAGGGATGTAGACATTGTAATGAATAGCAAAATACAAATTTAATGCATTAGGAATGATTTTGAGTTTGGAACTTATTAAAGTGGTTCTCTGGGAATTAATACAATGAAAATACTAATATATTACTTTATTATAAATGTATTCCCAAATACCTTTTGTTACTTATTATGCCTCATTTTGTTTGGGGAGCAATCATTAAGAGCAACAAAATGGCCGCCATCCTATTATTATACACAAAACCTGCCCTAATCACGGAGCAGGACAAGTTACTTCACAACACTGAGGTAAAGAGCTGTCTCATCCTGCTCTCTGCTCTGCTTGTGATCCTGAATACAGATGATAAGATCTTCAGCTGAATCTCTGTAGGCATCGAGTTCATGAGGAGACATGAAGTATAGAGAGGAGGGTGGGGATGTGGATAATGAGCAGCAGCACTTGTCTGTCTTGTACGTCCTCTCTGCACTTCATGTCTCCTCCATTCCTACAAAGATTCAGCTGAATTTCTTATCATCTGTAATCAGGATCATAATCCTTGACAAGCAGGAGAGGAGGATGAGGCAGCTCTGTAGTCCTCCTGTGTGATTATGGCAGGTTTTGTCTGTACTTATAGGACGGCGGACATTTTGTTTTTCCTAATTATTGTTTCCCGGACAAAACGAGCCATTATAACTAATGAAATGTATTTGGAAATATATTTATATTAAAGTAATATTTAACTATTTTAATTTTCTTATTTCCTGAGAACCTCTTTAAGGTGAATTGCATCTTGGATCAGCTAAACCTTACTGAAAATTCTATAAATCATATTATTCAGACTGTAAGACTCACTGGACTAGCAACCAAGGTTACACAGAAGAAAATAAGGTAGTGAAGAGGTTAATGTTATTAGCCTTGGTGGTCTAGGATATTCTATGGTAATCTAAGTTGGAAGAGGGTTTTTCTTCCCTGGTGCCGGGGATAGAAGAGGGGCTAATAATTTGCTCCATTTTGATCTGGAGCACAGTAGGAGGCTAAGACATAGCTCTCTGGTTCATTACTTCCCTCCTCCATTAATGGATCCTGTCTGACAGGTATCTTTATGAGCTCTCTGCTGAATCATTGAAGGATATAATTCAGTATGATATGTCCCCAATGTCTGATAGGTGTGGGTACCACCTCTGTGACCTGCACCTAGAATGGAGACAGCAAAGTGCCGGACAGAGCACCGCACATGCGCGGCCACCTTTCATTCATTTCTTTGGGAGTGGCCCATAGAAGTGAATGGAGCAGTGGCTGTGCTTGCGCAGTGCACTTCCTATTAATTTCAATGGGACTTCCGTAAATAGACAAGTATGCTACTCTGATTTTTTTGGTACTCCCATATAAATCAATTAAGGGAGGCCACACATGCAGGGTGTGTCTTCTGGCACATTGCGGGCTCCATTCTAAGTATAGGTGCAGTTCCCAGAGTTGTCATTCAAAAAAGTGTTTCTTCTGGGAGACTCAATTATGCCAAACTTTCAAAAAGTAAAATTTGACCAGCCAAGAGAGGCCGTTAGCCTCACTAACTGGGACAATGTCCTTTAAAATAAAAATGCAGCCATTGAATATTTATAAAAGTATGATAAACTATAATTGTTAGAGGTACATACCTTATGGAAATAAAATGGTATGGAACAAAAAATAAACAATATGGATAAATTGAGATGTAAAGTGGTCAATAAAAGACAAAAAAAAGAAAGCATTTCAATCACTAAAACAGGAAGGTAGCAAGAAAAGAATTAAAAAACTATAAGAAATAATTAGAATATGTAAAAGACAAATATAAGTGGGCAAGCTGGAGACAGAGAGCTTCATTGCCAAAGAAAGTAAAACTAACCCAAAAATGTTCTTCAAAGTGTTATCCCTTTATCTATTAAATATTTTTCTTTTTTTCTCCACTGTATTCACTGAAGAAATTAAACTGTCAGATTAAATCCAGAATGAGAAAGTAAACTCCCCATTAAAATTGACTTGTCTAACCCAGGAGGAAGTACAATGGTATTGTAAAAAGATAAAAATGCACAAATCGCATGCACTATTAGGCATAAACCCCCGTATTGTAAGAAAATTAAGTAATGTAGTGGATAGACCCTTGTTTAAGGACTCTATGATGACAGGGAGTGTCCCACAGGATTAGCGCTTAGCAAATGTAGTGTCAATATTGAAAAAGGGGTCAAAAATGGAGCCTAGAAACTATAGGCTGGTAAGTTTAACATCTGTCATAGTTAAAGTGTTCAAAGGTTTTCTAAGAGATGTTATCTTGGAGTATCTCAGTAGAAATATGCTAATAACATCGTACAAGCACAGTTTTATGATGGATCAGTCCTGTCATTTAATACGATTCTATGAGGAGGTAAGTTCTAGACTTGACCGTGGTGAGTCAATGGATGTCATATATCTTCACTTCTCCAAAGCATTTGATACTGTGCCACATAAAAGGTTAGTATATAAAATGAGTATTGCTTGGACTCAGAGAAAATGTGTGTATGTGGGAAGGTAACTGGCTCAGTGATAGAAAACAGAGGGGCGATTACGGTACACACTCAGATTGAGTCACTGTTGTTAGTGGGGTACCACAGGGGTCAGTATTGGGCCCTATTCTCTTCAATATAGTTATTGATGATCTTGTAGAAAGCTTGCACAGTAAAGTAGCAATTTTTACAGATGACACTAAACTAGTTATAGCTATGACATTTCTGGAGAAGGGTTCTTGAAGGGTCCTCTGACTGCCTGATTGCAGTCAGGAAGGACTGTTTTCCCCCTAAAATAAGGAAAATTGGCTTCTACAGTACCTCTCAGGGTTTTTATTTGACTTGTTCTGGATCAACTTTAAGGACAACAGGCTGAAATGGATGGACAATTGTCTTTTTTAGCCTTACAAACTATGTTAAATGTCAAGGGGACATGGCTTATGAAATATAGCAACCAACAAAGAATATCAACAAGGCTATAACAAGGCTATATTGGTCCATATAGTCATCATAGATACACATTGGTCACAGGTAGCCAGAGAGTGGCCAACCTCTTAATAATTGGTTTTGAGTTACCATTCTGTTTATCAATATAGTATGCCCCTACACAATTTTAAGCAGTAAGCACTAATTGGTCAATATGTAAAGGGACACAACCCATTCATGAGACAAACATTTACTCCTAGTTGTCTATTTATACATTTTCATGAGAGGAATAACAATTACTAGCAGTTACTATAAGGTAGAGGCCATGGTCAGACTAAGAATCCCCTAAGCCCCTTGGCTGCCACTAATAATATCAACATATCAGCTCAAACATATGAGATACTAAAGGCCCTTTAACACCGACCAACGATCACACACACATATGAATGTTCATTCACCATTAGGCAATTTAAACAAGTCCATTGATCAACCAACAATAAACAATAAAAATGATAACAATATGCAAGCTGTATGAACAATTGTAGAGATTGTTTGTCCACATACAGTACGAAGGTTACAAAAAATTAATGTACTAAACAATTTTTGATTTACATATTGTATTGTCCGTCGGGGATCATTATAAATGGGCCCTTAAGCATGCCATACACAGTATTTTCTAAGCCAAACCAACCAAGAATGGTGGGTTTGGCTGACACTGTAATGTGTGAGGGGAGCTCTCGACTCTCCCCCCGCAGATGATGTCGGGGGAGACAAGGATCAAGAAAACTGAATATTTTTGCTCCTATAAATGTATTTCTCTGTATTTCCCATAGAATACACACACATTTTCTGCCAAGCCAAATGTGTACATGGGGAAGTCGGGAAGGAGCCGGTAGAGATAGCTCTCATTCAGCCTACAATTATTGAATGTGTATGAGCTTTTCACCAGATGAGTGATGGAGAAGTGGTAAGTAAACTACTTTTCTCCTAAATTGGGGGGAGGGGGGTCCTGTGAGGGCTTTGTCATCTATGAAAGGAGGAAGGAGGTCCCATAGTGTCTGGTACATCACTGAAATGTGCTTCTGTCAGATGGTTTAATCCATAACTGTCACTTGAACAGCTTTAGAAATGGGACGAGGAAGGGTAATAAGAAGGGTAGTACATGCAATTTGAGCAAATTTTACATTTGGGTGTCTTGTTTCTTTCTGGTTATTTTTGTCTATTGACCTCTTTAATTGGATTGATGAACTGTTTCTCAGGAGTCAGGAAAAGGCTACCTACAATTGGGAAGCACACATTTCCATTTGGTTTATTTTGTCCTGTTGTCCTCTTTAATACCATTAATGAATTGTTTCTCAGGATTTAGAATTGTATCAGCTGAAGGTTAACTCACTATCTAGTGGCAGTTGGATAATGGCCAGTCTTGCGGAGGAAATTATTTACTGTAGAAATGACTAAGCACTTACTGCTTACCAAGATCTATGAGATTAATCAGAGCTGGAAAGCTCTTTCAGCTATTGAGATACTCTTAGCATTCTATATTCAGGAGCTAGTGGTCTTCACTCTCTTATCACCATACTCTGAACACAGAATATGTATACTGAAAATGCTCAGTTACACACAGCACAGGGAAAAGAGAAACAAGCTTTATCAGTAACATTGTGACTAAATGATCCAGTGCATAGAAAATAAAAATCAAGTGTGTGTGTGTGTGTGTGTACTGTGTATGTGTGTGTGTGTGTATGTGTGTGTGTGTTTGACAGCTGTTCGGGATGCATCTTGGACTCCCAGGTCGCTGCTGGGAAGGATGCTGTACGAGTAGTACGCCACTTTTACAGACTGACAATAATATGCACAAAACCGAAGATAAAACATTCTTTCCTGTATATTTACTTTCCTGTGTATTCCCCCCTGAGGAAGCTTACGCAAAACGAGCGTCTGGGCTTTTTGGATCACTACTATTCCATTTATTATATTGTTCATTTTATTATATTCTATTTATTATATTGTTCATTTTATTATATTCTATTTATTTTATTTATTATATTGTTCATTTTATTGTCCATGTACATTGCATCTTTTGCACTGACGTCACGTGCCTGCGCCGCTGGCTTTATTCATAAAGTAGGCCGGGCGGGCACGTGACGTCAGTCAGCATTACGAGAACAGTAGCCCTGTGAGTAGGATGGATATATTGAATGTTATACAGTACTACAGAGGGGGCAGCATGAATAGAAGAATCATTATTAATTTTACACATTTTATAACTGTATGTACTGGAGCGGCAATGGGGGGTCTGTGGATGGCACTGTTATGGGGTGGGGGGGTCTGTGGATAGCACTGTTATAGGATGGGGGGTCTGTGGATGGCACTGTTATGGGGTGGGGGGGGTCTGTGGATGGCATTGTTATGGGGTGGGGGGGTCTGTGGATGGCACTGTTATAGGATGGGGATCTGTGGATGCCATCCACAGATCCCCCATAACAGTGCCATCCACAGATCCCCCATTAACAGTGCCATCCCCATCTGGGGGGTTTCTTTGCTGGGCTGGACTTTTATAGCCCCCCCTAAATTTTACTTGCATCCCTGTTCTCTAAAGGGGCGGTTTTAGGGGGCGGTCCTAGGGGTGGGTAGGGCATGGCCAGGGGAGGGGGGGGTGAGTTCCACCACCTTTTCTCTGAGAAAAAAAAGCCCTGTTTACTTGTATATAAAGTGCAAGTGCTGCCAAAAATTACAAGGAAGAGGCACTCCAATATAATCTGTATATCACATAAAGGAGAGCTTCATTCACATTGTGGTGCAATTGTTCAGGTAGTGGGACTCCTACACTCATAAAGCCTATGCACTAAGTGAAAGGGCTGCTAAAATTTACAAGGAACCGGCACTCCAATACACCCTTTATTACACATAAAGGAGGACATCATACACACCATTGAAAAATTATGGTTGGTGGCTTGCTCGTGACCATAAAAAATATTAGGAGCAAGGGCCTGCTGGTGACTCTCTAAAACATTAGGGGTGAGGGCCTGCTGCTGATATGACCATCTAAAACATTAGGGGTGAGGGTCTGCTGCTGAGCTGACCCTCTAAAACATTAAGGGTGAGTGCCTGCTGCTGATCTGACCCTCTAAAATATTATGAGCGAGAGCCTGCTGGTAACCCTCTAAAACATTATGTCATGAGGCGCCAAAGGCGTACTCGGTCTCCCATCAGCCGCAGACCTGCTGCTTAGCTTCAGGAGCGAGGATCTGGTTCCCTGACGATCCTTTGCCTGCTCCTCCTGTCCTGCGCATTTATCCTGGTATCCTGACCCCGGCTTCCATCTGACGATTTTTTGCGGACTCCTGTTGTACTTTGTTTCTCTCCTGGTATTTAACCTCGACTTTTCCTGACTATTCTCTGCTCATTTCTTAGTACTGCGTAGCTCTCTAGGTATTGATCCGGTTCGTTCACGTTCCGTTATTTGTCTTGTCTGTCTTTTCAGCACGTATCCTAAGTTAAGGACTGCCGTCTAGTTGTCCCCTGTCATTAGGACTTGCGGGGCAAGTAGGCAGTCCCAGGGGTGAGGGTGGAGCGCAGTGGTCACTATCCTCCCCCCTGTGTGTAGTGTACGTGACCGTCACACATTAGGAGCGAGGGCAGCCTAATAAGCATGTTGATATGATGGAGGAAGAGAAGGACGAGAAAAGTATGATTGAACCATATACCCTTTTTTGTGGTGGAAGGGGTGCATGGGAATACAGTGTATTCAATACACCATAAAAGCCACATTTAAAGTGCCTTTATCTTCAGCCGCTTTCATATGGTGGAGTAGAGAAGTCAGGGACAATCCAGGACTTGTTCATTTTGATAAGAGTCAACCTGTCAGCATTTTCAGTTGACAGGCAGATGCACTTATCAGTTATTATGCCGCCAGCATCACTAAATACCCGCTCTGCTGGTGGCAGGACAGGTCAGCACCTCCAAGGTGTAGAGCACCAGTTTATGCCACGTGTCAAGCTTGGACACCCAACAGTTGTAATGCACAGAGGGATCAGTCGTGCATCAGGGAGAGGGTGCTGGTGGCGTGTCATTGAACTGTACCAGGTCTTGGAGATTGTTGCCCTTCCTCTGTTGGAACTGCTGTGTTTTCCCCTCCTTGGTTGCCCAAGGAACTAAGTACTCTGCCGCCAGCATTGTCAGCTGGAAATTTTTGGAGCAATTGTTTCACAAGGACCTTCTGGTATTGCACAATTTTGCTAGTCCTCTCCACCATGGAAATGAGAAATTAGAAGTTCTCTTTGTAGCGGGGGTTGAGAAGGGTGAACAACCAGTAATCAGTGTTGGCCAAAATGCATATAACGCGAGGGTCACGGGAAAGGCAGACTAACAAAGTCAGCCATGTGTGTCAGAGTCCCAATAGACAAGGCATCTCTGTCCTCATCAGGAGGATGACTCTCAATGTCCTCATCCTCCTCTTCTACCCAGCCACGCTGAACAGATGGAATAAAACTTCCATGGGTACTACCCTCTGTAGCAGAGGCAACAGTCTCCTGCTCCTCCTCCTCATCATCATCAAAATTGCGCTGAGAAGACAAACTAAGTATTGTCTGGCTATCACCCTGTGTACTTTCTTCCCCCATTTCCACCTCTTCCACATGCAAAGTGTCCACCTTAATTGTGAGCAGCGAGCGTTTGAGTAGACACAGAAGTGGGATGGTTACGCTGATAATAGCGTTATAGCCACTCACCATCTGTGTTGATTCTTCAAAGTTGTGTAAAACCTCACAGAGGTCATACATCAATGCCCACTCATCGCTTTTGAAGAGCAGAAGCTGTCTGGAAAGGCAATGCGATAACCATGTTGCAGCTGGTATTCCACTACTGCCCTCTGCTGCTCACAAAGCCTGGCCAACATGTGGAATGTGAAGTTCCAGAGTGTGCTCATGTCACACAACAGTCGGTGAGCTGGCAATTGCAAGCGCAGGTGAAGCGTTGGCAGATCAGAGGCAGCTATAGATGACTTTTGGAAATGGGCACACACGGCGCACCTTCACCATTAGCTCAGGCAAAATGGGTAGGTTTTGAGAAACCTCTGAACCACTAAGTTGAACACATGGGCTTGGCATGGTATGTGCGTGAGCTTGCTGAGCTCCAAAGCTGCCACCAAGTTACGGTCATTATCGGACACAACCATGCCTGGTTCTAGCTTGAGTAGCGAGAGCCACAGCTCAGTCTGGTTCCTTAGAGGCAGTGGTGTGTCTCAGCTGACACTGTTTGTGGACCCAGGCGGTCAGCCCACCTATTTGGGTGATTTGATTCCATGTGGCGGATCATGCTGGTGGTGGTGAGGCTGCTAGTGTTCACACCTCTGCTCATTTTGGTACAGCACAAGTTGTAAATGACAATTATTTTATCATCCGCACTTTCCTCACAAAAGCGCCAGACCGCGGAACACCTACCCCTTGGCAAGGGAAATTGACGCAAGGGGGTTCTCCGGGGAACAGTTGCTGGCCTGTTTGTTGTGGCCTTCTCCCTTTTGCCTTCTCCCTTTTGCCACCCCACTGCCTCTTCCAGCTTGTTGCAGTGCAGAGGATCCCTCCCTCTCTATTGCTTTCCTCGCTTGGCTTGGCACCTTCCAAAGTTGGGTCAGTAATTTTATCGTCCACCACCTCCTCTTCCACTTCCTCACTCTGGTCATCCTCCTGACTTGTTGAACTAACAGGAACTTCACTTATTTTTTATTTATTTATTTTTAAATATTTTTATTGTTTTAATTTTACAACAGGAGTAGAGAATAAGCAAGCTATTATGGTGATGGACACGCAGTTGTGTCCCGTAGCATCACCTTACATTCAATATTGTGACAAAGAGAATAAACAAATAATAAAATAATAATAATAATAATAATAATAATAATAACTAGACAAAAACATGTGGATTTCTGCACTATACACCAGATACAATTCTACACTACATGAGTTGTGGCACCCAAGTGGTTAGATTCACAGATACATTTTCCTAAAGTCCTGCCAAGGTTTCCAAAGAGCGCTGAAGATTCTGTAAGAGTGGTTTTCCCATGCAGACATTTCTTCGAACCTGCAAATAGAATCAATTTTATTAAGCTAATGCTCAATGGGAGGAAGGTCATGGGTCAACCAGTATCTAGGTATCAATAAACGGGCTGCTGATAGTAATTTTTTAAATAATTTAAGTGATATGGGGCTGGGAAGGTGTGAGTGTAAGCCCAAGAGAGCAAACTTGGGACAAGGAGAGAAAGGTGTATTACAAATTGAATTGCAAAGTTTACATATTTTTGACCACCTCGGGCTAATTAATGAGCATGTCCACCAAATGTGGTAAAACATCCCATTTCTGGATTCACATCTCCAGCATACGTCAGAGCCCGAAGATGAAAAACGACAAGTTATTTCTGGTGTTTTGTACCACGTAGTGAGGACTTTATATCCGTTCTCTTGGATTCTGACATATCTGGAAGAAGAGTGAGGTTCAATAAAGAGGCAATATTGATCCTCTACAGTACACAAATCCTTCTCCCAAGAGCCAATAAATGATGGTTTAGGCATGTTAACAGGGGATGTGAGTTTCCAGTAAATAAGGGAGATAAGTTTTCGGGGGGGGGGGGGGGGGATTTGAACAGATGAGGTTTTTGAACTAAGTTAAAGGCCTAAGCAAATCATTATATTGGATGTTTTCAGAGATAAAGGATTGAAGGAATACTATGAAAAATATAGAAGGAGTATTTGTGGAGAAAAGGCTTTGGATACTGTATTGGTCTTTCAGTTTTCCGTCCTCATCAAAAAGGGAAATCACTGTTAATGTGGAGCTTCTGATTGAGAGTGGAAGGCTTTGCGACAATTCCAGCGGTGCCAGACACAGAAGGTCTCTTACTTGGTTAAGGGGGGGGGGGGGGAGGGTAAGGGAACTGCTAGAGCTGAATTTTGGAACTCATCCCATGCGTCTAAGGTGGCTCTAATATTATAATTTTGGAGAGGGCACACAGGGCACTAAGACCCAAACCGGAAGACTTGTTGTAGGTAGTTCAATTTTGGTAAAACCAGAGAGGGGAAAAGTTTTTTGGGGCCAAACCAGGAAAGAGTTGGAAAGTATAGGTTATCAATTTGGGATTGCATGGATTGTAGTAGATGGGTATAATTAAGATTAAACAGTTTGGTCCAATTTTGAGACCTAGATATGTGATGGTAGGGGAGTCCCAGTTAAATGGTGAAGTGGAGGCGAGTTTGTTCCTGGTGTGTAGGGGCAAACCAATAGCTAGAACGTGGGATTTTTTTATATTAATTTTAAAGTTAGAAAAAGGGCTAAATTTCTCTAAGTGGTCATAGATACGAGGTAGGGGAGTGGAGGGGTTGGTGGTTATGAGTAAAAGATCATCTGCAAAAGCAGTGGCATTATGTTTATGGCCTCCCAAATCAACTCCCTTGATCAGTGGATCCTGACGGATGGATTGTAAAAGGGGTTCCATGACCAGGACAAAAATCAATGGGGATAATGGACACCCATGGCGAGTGCCATTCTTGATGGGGAAAGGGGGGGAGAACGTGTTGTTCACCAGCACTGATGCTGAGGCATTTAGGTACATTGAAAAGACCTCTTGTATAAAGGGGTCTGGAAGTCCAAATTTCATCAAGATGAGACGTATAAAGTCCCAGTTGACTCTGTCAAATGCTTTTTCAGCATCGGTGCAGACAAGGACTAATGGGCAGGATTTCTTTTTAGCATAGACTATGGCATTTATGATTCTCGTTGAATTGTCTTTACCTTCCCTGCCAGATACAAACCCTGTTTGGTCTTTATGTACTAGAAAGGGTAAAAGCGGAGATAGGCGATTACGAGAATTTTAGCCATTAGCTTAAGGTCCAGGTTTAGTAAGGAAATGGGGCGATAGTTTTCACAATAAGCGGGGTCTTTGTCTATTTTGGGGATAATAGTAATATGTGCGTTGGTCATATCTTGGGTTAAAGGTGTCCCCTTCAAGGATTGGTTGAAGAGTGAAGTTAGGTGAGGAGCTAGGAGTTCTTTAAAGGTACGATAATATATTGCTGTTAGCCCATCAGGCCTGGGGGCTTTATTTTTGGGGAGTTGTTGTATAGCTTCTTTCACTTCCTTGAGTGTAAAGGGGGATTCAAGGGGGAGTATTTGAGAATGGTTCAGGATCGGAAGAGACACTGACTGGAGAAATTTTTGGATTGCGTCTAAATGTGATGTTGCTTCAGTATGGGAAGCATTATTAGGGATATTATACAAAGTATGGTAAAAGTTTTGAAACTGTGAGGCTATTTCCTCCGTCTTGGTAACAGTGTCCCCTTTTTTAGTATGTAATTTACCTATATGGTTATGGGATCTCCTTTGTTTTATCCTGTTAATTATAAATCTTGATGCTTTGTCTCCATGGGCAAAGAACTCCCATAACAAGTTGGGGGAGCTTTCTGGGACGGCATTCAAGGTAAAAAAGTCTTCTAGGGTATTCTTAAGTTTGGACACATAGTTTGGGTTTGAGAGGAGTTGCTCATTGAGTCTCCATTTAAATGTTCTGGGGAAATGGACATGAATATGGGGGTGTGGTCGGACATGTGAATAGAATCAATGCATGGATTTTTGCATAATTGGATATGTTCCTTAGATACAAACAGGTAATCCAGTCTTTGATAAGAACCGTGTAAGTTCGAATAGAAGGTGTAATCCTTCACTGATGGGTTTAATATTCTCCAAATGTCGACCAAATGTAATTCTGCTATTGAGTCTCTAATTGTGCGGAGTGCCCTTTTGGAGAGAGCCGATTTGTTAGTAGAGAAGTCTAGAGACGGATCCAAGCATTAAAATCTCCACCCAGAATCAGACATACCTTCTCGAAAAAGAGATATTTTTGGGATAAGGTCTTTGAGCCAAGCAGCTTGATCGACACTTGGAGCATACAAACTGACAAAGGTGTACATGCATTTATCAATATACCCCTTTAGTAACAAGTATCTACCATCAACATCTTGTTGGTGGGAACAGTACTGGAAGGGTACATTCCTACTAAAACCGATGCTGGTTCCTCTAGAGGCAGAAGAATTAGAACCGCAATGGTACCATGCAGGAAAATTGGAGCGAGAAAGATCAGGATATCTATCAAACTTAAAATGGGTTTCTTGTAGGAACAGGACTGACGTCAGTTTTTTCTTCATGAAGGATAGTATTTGACATCTTTTAGAAGGAGAGTTAAAGCATTTTACATTAAATGATGCTATTTTCAGATTGGTCATCATTTTGACTTAAAGATCCCGATTTACCTGACCCCAACTAAGTGGTGATGCCTTCAGCCAATACGGCCGAGATAGGAATCTCTGTGAAAATTCAATTATGTAAAGGGTGGGATGGCATGTCCACAAAACAAAAAAGGTAACCAATGGGGTATTAACAATATACCACAGTAACAAGACAACTGTTAACATGTGTGCGTAAGCGCTTACTAATACAATATTAGCCATGAGGGTAGTGGAATTTCAGGATAATCGCCCTAAAGTGATACTATCGTCGAACATATAATCAGTTCGAATTTTTTTTTTGAAGAATAATGAAAAAAATAATAGTAAGGGGGAGTAAATAGGAATGACTGGGAAAGGAAAGTATGGTCAAAGGAAGGTTCGAGGAGCAGGAGCAGCGAGGAGAGAGGAAAGAAGGGTGAGAGATGCTGAGGAAGTGAGTGTGGATAGAATATTCATATGAACCCATGGTCCACAGATACTTAATCTCCCATAGGTAGACGCCTCAGTGTAGAAAGGGAGACATCTCTTCTTTGTTTGCCCGATCTTGGGGTGCATTGTTTCTCCCAGTGATCTATAGCAGGTAGGATTGGAAGGGAGGAAAGGCCTTGTACAACATCCCAGTTCTGGATGTTTAGCAGATTAATGTTCAGATGGTAGTATACTTGATCCAGGTCTGCGAAAGATGAGATGACCATCCTGCGTCCCTTGTAGAAGGAGATGCCAAAGTCCATCTGTAAAGGATGCTGTGGGATCTGAGCCAATCGGTTAGTGGTTTTAGAGATCTCCTTTTTTGGAGAGTGGTTTGGGCCAGGTCCTGGAAAATAGAAACTGGATATCCATCCCAGATGATTTCTTCGGACTGTCGCGCTTTAGTAAGAATGGCCTCCTTAACAGGGAAGGGAAGAAACGTACATATTATATCCATCGGCGGGGCATTTGTGGCCGGTTTGGGTCTTAGTGCCCTGTGTGCCATCTCCAGGATCACATCATGTGCCGAGTCGGGCCCCAGGAGGGTTAAGCAGAATTGTGTTATTGTGTGCGGGATATCACCCATTGCAACTGATTCCGATATACCGCAGAAGCTCAGATTGTTTTGTCTGCCGTGGTTTTCTTGATCTTCCAGGGCACAGTACAGGACGTTTAAGTTCAATTGAATAGAGATAACATGTTGAGATACCGATTGTTAATGCTTTATTATGGCAGCTTGAGAATCTTCGAGAGCTTCTATCCTCCGTCCGATATGTTTAACATCTTGTTTTATGGTAGAATGGTCGGAGCAAATGAGGTTGAGGACTGCAGATAAAGAGGACATTAGCGTGTCTTTAAAGTAGGCTCTGGATAAAAGAAGTGTGTTCGGTTCTTCTTCCCCTTCTGCTGCAGCTTTGGGGTGTTCTTTTTGTGAGCGGCTGCTTGAGCGCGGAGAGACGGGCGCCATCTTGCTCTCTCTAGCCACATACGAAGAGGCAGCTTTTTTAATAAATGTGTCCATTTCTCCCTTGTTCACAGCAGATTTTTGTGGATCGGAACCTTCACTGGGTTTGGATCCCCCGATCTTCACCATAGTGACTTCTTAAAGCTGAAATTCCAGCCATTCACTGCAGGCGCAGGCTCCGCCCCCAGGAACTTCACTTATTGACAACTGTGTCTCATCCTCATCATCAACCTCTTGAGACACTAATTGCTGTTGACCTATTGGCAACTGTATCTCATCATCATCATCATCCACCTCGTGAAACACTAATTAACCTTCCCCAACATTATCTCCTCTTGTGGATGCTCAAGAGTTTGGGAATCAGTGCACAAGATCTCCTCATGTCCCTCTTCAAGTGGGCTTGCGGAGAGGCCCAAAACAAGGAATGGCAATGAAAAGAGCTCCTCAGAATATCCAAGTATGGGATCATTTGTTTGCCAAGACTCTCCTTGATGGGTGGAAGTGATATGGTTCTGGATCTGACTCCAATAGTCAGTGATGTATTGTTGATGTATTGCTCCGAATGATATAAAATGATTGGCATACGTACGCCTTGAAAGAGATCACACACAGACTGTCACAGAGAAGTCAGTCAATGCAAGATGCTGCGTTTATTGAGATTACATGATATTTTATAGCAAAAAAGAGGAACTTTATGACTCGGCTAATTTGATGATCTAATTGTCACATTACTAAGTCCCATGACAACGTATCACATTATCATGGTATCATGGTCGTGGTATCATGGTGAAGATTCTGTTGACCAGACTCTTGGCTACTGAGACTGGACTTTGTGGAAGACAGGGTGGTGCTTAACCGACTGGAAGCATTATCTGCTGCAATCCAACTGACCACCTGGTCACGCTGGTTTGACTTCGAGAGTGGTGTCCTGCGCCGCCCTGCAAACTATTTGTAACAAATCAAATCTCTTGTATAACTTTAGCAAAGTTGCAAAATAGAATTTTTGAAAACTTTGTTCATCTGTAATATTAACACTTTAAGCCCGTAGTTTTTTGTTATTTTCTTGCATTTTAGTTTTTCACTCGCTTCTTTCTGTGGCCAGAACTTTTTTTTTAATTTGTCTATTCACATAGCCATATGAAGGCTTGTTTTTTGTGGGACAAGTTGCTTTTTGTAACTGCACCATTTAATATTGCATAAGATGTAGTGGGGAGCTGAATTATTTTTTTCCAAATGGGGAGAGATTGGAAAAAAATGCAATTCCGCAGAAGTTTTATGGGTTTATTTTTCACGGCATTCCCTATACAGTAAAACTGACCTGTTACTTTCATTCTCTAGGTCCATATGATTATGACAATACCACATATTTATAGTTTTTCTTGCGTTTTAATACTGGAAAAAAAAACTTTGAAAAATGTAATTTTTTTTAATCACCATATTTTGACCCCTTTAATTTTGAGTATGGAGCTGTGTGTTGGCCTATTTTTTTTTTTTTTGGGGGGGGGGGGGTGATCTATACTTTTCATTGGGGTTTGCGTGACTTTTTGAATACTACTATTTTTTTGGGGACGTGGAGCAACCCATTTTAACTTTTTTCCTATTTCGTTGTTTGCTGTATGGGATGTATATTTTTTATATCTTAATAGTAAAGGCATTTTAGCATGCAACAATGCCCATAATGTGCATTTTTTATTTTAAATAATTTTATTTTCATTTTGTTTTTTTTAACTTTTTTATAGTTCCTGTAGGGAATGTGACACAGTGAGAGGTTTGGTCTGGGAAAACAGGTATTGTCCTTCCAGCATGTGCTGCTGGGCTAGATTTTAAATGCCTGTCTGGGTTTTGGCAGCACCTTGCTGTCCTTAAATAGGCAGTCTGGCACGGATCTGGGAGCCTTGTTTTTGGATGAAGGCTTGCTGCCTGTTTGGTGTGAAAATAGGTTGGTGCTGCTATGAGCAAGGACTCTTTGAGGCAGAATTGCCACATGGTCTTAATTACCACCATCACCGCAAGGTGAATTTTTGTTTGAATATGACTGCTTGTTTTTTCACTTGCCTAAAGTGTGAAAAAAACATTTTTTTCAGTCCTGTCTACTAGAGCGAGTCCACACATTTGGTGGATGATGCGTGCAAGAGCAGTGAGGCTGGCATGAATGCCAATATTTTGGGTTTCTGCATTTTTCAGGCACGGTTGAATGCCATATATTAATCTAGCTTTATTACAACCCGTGCCCCACGACAAAAAGGAGGTTGTTGCTAAACTGCAGCTGTGAGAGACAAACCTGCAGCAACGCAAGGCTAATAAGCAGCAGCAGGAGACTAACCAGTTGCTGCTACAACAGAGATCCCCGCAGACGACATCAAAACCTACCTGGCGATGTACGAAAAAGTGGCCATCAAGGAAAAGCTACTCCGTGACCAGTGGGCTGAGGTTGTCGCTCAATTCATGGCATCCTATTCCCAGCAGGTGTATTTCGACTTGCCAGACGATCAAGCTGTCGACTACCAAAAAATAAAGGTGGGATTTTAGCAAGACTGGGGGTGAATGTGTTGGTCCGGGCCCAGTGGGTACATCAGTGGGGGTTTAAAACGGCTGAGCCTGTGAGGACCCAGTATTAGGACTTACTCTACCTCTTGCAAAAGTGGCTACAGCCTTATCTGCTGAGTCCCCCATCTATGCTGGATAGACTATTAGAAGATATGTTCTGGGGGGCTTTGCCATACCCTCTCCAGCACTGGATCGGTCAGATGTCTCCTGGCAATACCCTTGAGATGGCAGACCTGGTGGAACACTATGAAGCTACCAGGAATCTAAAGTAGGGTTCTGTCGGGAGGGGGGTTGTCAAACCTCGGAAATCTCCACCCCAGGCCCAGAGATTTGAGCCAACAAAACCTGACCGGGATGTACCCACAGCAGACCTGGCTCCGATAGACTGCTGGCAGTGTCAGGAGCCTGGCCATGTAAGGGTTGAATTTCTCCATCGGTTTGAGCCCATGGACACTAACTATGGCTACGGTCAGTCGCTATATGCCAGGATGTGTGAAACAGGTACCCCAGAGTCTCTAGATCACTTGTGCCAGGTGGAAGTGGGAGGCTCTGCTGGACTCAGGGAGTTTGGTGACCCTAGTAAGGGCGAAGCTGGTGTGGTCCACTGAGTATACTGGCTGTAAAGTCGGGGTGATGTGCATCCATGGAGACTTAAAAGACTACCCCACCGCACTGGTGTCTCTTACCACGGTGGCCGGTAAATGGACCCACGAGGTGGCTGTTGTGACAAATCTACATTATAAACTCATAATAGGGAGAAACTTCCCGGGCTTCCCGGCACTGTGGCATGCTATGAGAGTGACTGATACCCATGAGAAACGGGGTAACCATAGCAGAGTGGCCCGGCTCAGGGGGGCGACCAGAACCCTGGGAACCTTAGACTGAAGGGCCAGCAGTAGGGGTGACCGCACTTCGGTGGAAGAGGGCGAGACAACACTGTTAAGTGTGATGGTGGGAGACGTGGAGGACTTGCCGGTGGGTCCTGAATTGGCAGACCTCAATGTCTCCGGGGATAATTTTGGTACCGCCCAACATCGGGACCCAACTCTATCCCGCACCTGGGTAGTTAGATGGGGAACCACAACAGCCTGGGGCATAGTCAGTGTTTTCCCGTTTTGTGGTTCATTAAGATATGTTGTATCGGATAAATCAACTATGGGGTGAGCCTATTGAACAGTTGGTGGTCCCTAAGGCTTATTGCAAGTTTATGTTAGATCTAGCCCACCAACACGTTCTCGGGGGTCACCTGGGACTGTAGAAAACTCAGGATCGTATTCTAAAGTGGTTTTATTGGCCTAGCATATTCATAGAGGTGGAAGAGTTGTAAGCATTGCCCGACCTACCAGATAACTAGCCCCCAGCCACATTTCCGTAGTCCCCTAGTACCTCTCCCAATAATCGAAGTACCGTTTGACAGAATAGCTATGGACCTAATAGGCCCAGCATCAAAGTCCACCAGAGAGCATCAACACATTTTAGTTATTCTAGACTACATCACTCTGTACCCGGAGGCGGTGCCACTGAGACATTTAATGGAGATGTTTTTCCGAGTAGGACTACCTAAAGAGGTTCAGACCAAGCAAGGGACCCCTTTTATGTCCAAGGTGATGAGGAAACTCTGTAAGTTGCTGCCAATGAAACAACTACGGACGTCTGTTTACCATCCGCAAACGGACGGTCTGGTAGAACGGTTTAACCAAACATAAAAAATATATTGAAAAGGTAGTGTCTAAAGATGGGAAGGACTGAGATCTCCTTCTGTCCTATCTCATGTTCGCAGTGCGAGAGGTACCCTAGGCCTCTACTGGGTTCTCGCCCTTCAAGCTGCAATATGGCAGACACCCTTGCGGTCTCTTGGACGTGGCCAAAGAGGCGTGGGAACAACCCACTTCACATAAGTGTCATTGAGCACATTACCCAGATGCAAGATCGGATAGAGACAGTGTTGCCCGAGAAAATTCGAAATGTAAACTACAAGGTACACCAGCCAGGGTGGCGAAAGCCGCAGCAGGCTTTCTGTTTTGGACCTCACAAAATGTTACTGACAGATGCCCTTAACCCCTTAAGGACACAGCATTTTTACACCTTAGGACCAGGCCATTTTTTGCAAATCTGACCAGTGTCACTTTAAGTGCTGATAACTTTAAAACGCTTTGACTTATCCAGGCCTGTTCTGAGATTGTTTTTTCGTCACATATTGTACTTCATGACACTGGTGAAATGAAGTCAAAAAAATATTTTTTTTTGCACCAAAAAATACCTAATTTAACAAATTTTTGGAAAAATTAGCAAATTTCAAAGTTTCAGTTTCTCTACTTCTGTAATACATAGTAATACCCCCAAAAATTGTGATGACTTTACATTCCCCATATGTCTACTTTATGTTTGAATTGTTTTGGGAATGATATTTTATTTTTTGGGGATGTTATAAGGCTTAGAAGTTTAGAAGCAAATCTTGAAATTTTTCAGCAATTTACAAAAACGACATTTTTAGGGACCAGTTCAGGTCTGAAGTCACTTTGCGAGGCTTACATAATAGAAACCACCCAAAAATGACCCCATCTAAGAAACTACACCCCTCAAGGTATTCAAAACTGATTTTACATACGTTGTTAACCCTTTAGGTGTTGCACAAGAGTTATTGGCAAATGGGGATGAAATTTGAGAATCTCTTTTTTTTGTCAAATTTTTTATTTTAACCCATTTTTTCCACTAACAAAGCAAGGGTTAACAGCCAAACAAGACTGTATCTTTATTATTCTGACTCTGCCGTTTACTGAAACACCCAATATGTGGCCGTAAACTACTGTACGGCCACACAGCGGGGCATAGAGTGAAAGGTGCGCCGTTTGGTTTTTGGAGGGCTGATTTTTATGGACTGGTTTATTTACACCATGTCCCATTTGAAGACCCCTGATGCACCCCTAGAGTAGAAACTCCCTAAAAGTGACCCCATCTAAGAAACTACACCCCTCAAGGTATTCAAAACTGATTTTACATACGTCGTTAACCCTTTAGGTGTTGCACAAGAGTTATTGGCAAATGGGGATGAAATTAGCAAATTTCATTTTTTTGTCTAATTTTCCATTTTAACACATTTTTTCCACTAACAAATCAAGGGTTAACAGCCAAACAAGACTGTATCTTTATTACCCTGACTCTGCCGTTTACAGAAATACCCAATATGTGGCCGTACACTACTGTACGGCCACACAGCGGGGCATAGAGTGAAAGGTGCGCCGTTTGGTTTTTGGAGGGCTGATTTTTATGGACCGGTTTATTTACACCGTGTCCTGTTTCAACCCCCCTGATGCACCCCTGGAGTCGAAACTCCCTAAAAGTGACCCCATCTAAGAAACTACACCCCTCAAGGTATTCAAAACTGATTTTACATACATCGTTAACCCTTTAGGTGTTGCACAAGAGTTATTGGCAAATGGGGATGAAATTGGAAAATTTCCTTTTTTTGCCTTATTTTCCATTTTAACCCATGTTTTCTACTAACAAAGCAAGGGTTAACAGCCAAACAAGACTGTATCTTTATTACCCTGACTCTGCCGTTTACAGAAACACCCAATATGTGGCCGTACACTACTGTACGGCCACACAGCGGGGCGTAGATTGAAAGGTGAGCCGTTTGGTTTTTGGAGGGCTGATTTTTATGGACCGGTTTATTTACACAGTGTCCTGTTTCAACCCCCCTGATGCACCCCTGGAGTCGAAACTCCCTAAAAGTGACCCCATTTTGGAAACTACGGGATAAGGTGGCATTTTTTGGGGGAGTATTTTTAGGGTAAATATAATTTTTGGTTGCTCTATATTACATTTTTGTGAGGCAAGGTTACCAAAAATTGAAATTCTGATATTTCATCTCCATTTGCCATTAACTGTTGAGGAACACCTAAAGGGTTAATAAAGTTTGTATAATCATTTTTGAATACCTTGAGGGGTGTAGTTTCTTAGATGGGGTCAATTTTAGGGAGTTTTTACTCTAGGGGGGCATCAGGGGGGCTTCAAAAGGGATATGGTGTCAATAAAAAAGGCCATCAAAATTGGCCTTCCAGAAACCATGTCGGTCCTTTCCTTTTGCAGCCTCCCTTTTACGGATACAGCAGTTTACGACCACAAATGTGGCGTTTCTGTAAACTGCAGTATCAGGGTAATAAATTTTAACTTTTGTTTGGTTGTTAACCCTTGTTTTCTTACCGGAAAAAACGGGCTGAAATGGAAAAGTGCCAAAAATAGCGGTTTTGGCACCGTTTTTTTGTTTTTTTTTTAACCGTGTTAATCTGGGTAGTTAGGTCATGGGATATTGTTATAGAGGAGATTCTTACGGACGCGGCAATATCTAATAAGTCTACTTTTTTTTGCAATTTAGGTTTTTGACTATATTATCTTTTTTGATACAACATTTTTTTTGGGTATCTCTAAAGTCTAAGTGTCATTTTTTTATTTTCTTTTAGCCAATTATCTTATGTGGGGGCTCATATTTTGCGGGATGAGCGGACGGTTTTATTGGCACTATTTTGGGGGCTATATGACTTTTTGATCGCTTGCTATTAAACTTTTTGTTATGTAAAGTGACAAAAAATATATTTTTTTGCACCTATTTTTTTTTTTTTTTTTTTACTGTGTTAATCTGGGGGGTTGGGTCATGGGGTATTTTTATAGAGGAGATTCTTACGGACGTGGTGATACCTAATAAGTCAACTTTTTTTTTACAATTATTTAGGTTTTAGACTATATTATCCTTTTTGATACCCTAAAAAAATTTTTGTATCTCTAAAGTCTAAGAGTCATTTTCTATTTTTTTTTTTATCTGATTATCTTATGTGGGGGCTCATTTTTTGCGGGATGAGATGACGGTTTTATTGGCACTAATTTGGGGGCTATATGACTTTTTGATCGCTTGCTATTAAACTTTTTATTATGTAAGGTGACAAAAAAAAAATTTTTTTGCACCTTTTTTTTTTTTTCTGGACCGTGTTAATCTGGGGGGTTAGGTCATGGGGCATTTTTATAGAGGAGATTATTACCGACGCTGCAATACCTATGTCTACTTTTAATAAATTATTTTCGTTTTTTTGGGTGTCTCAAGTCTGAGAACCATTTTTTTTTATCCGATGTCAGTGCTAAATTGGGATATAAATTTAGTACTCCATGGAAGTGTGATACTCCCTGAAGCAACCGTCAATGCAGAGGCCCGGATGATCGGGGCATGTGTCGCACTGAGTAGTCGTGTCCTTCCGTATCCCCCTCCTGCGACACACTCTGCACTTTTTTTGGGTTCGTCCCTTCTTTCCAGTATGGGGGACCACACCTGGAAAGTGTTGGCCAGGGACGATCCGGGCGCCTACAGTTCCCGAGGTACTCCGGCCTGCTCTTTCCCGGTCCGAAAAGATCAGGGCCTTGAGGACTGCCTCATAGAACTGGAGGAATGTCCCTGTGCTGCCAGCGCTTCGGGATAGTACAAAAGAGTTGTACATGGCAACCTGTACCAAGTAGACCGCAACTTTTTTGTACCATGCCCGGGTTTTGCGCATGGCGTTATATGGCTTGAGGACTTGATCCGAGAGATCAACTCCTCCCATATACCGATTGTAGGCGACGATACAATCGGGCTTGAGGACCGTTGCCGCGGTACCTCGCACAGGGACAGGGGTGATGCCGTTACCATGAATTGTGGACAGCATAAGGACATCCCTCTTGTCCTTATACCTGACCAGCAACAGGTTTCCAGTGGTAAGGGCACGGGTCTCACCCCTGGGGATAGGTACCTGGAGGGGGTGGGCAGGGAGGCCTCGTTGATTTTTCCGCACGGTCCCACAAGCGGACGTGGATCTGGCGGCAAGGGACTGGAACAAGGGGATACTGGTATAAAAGTTATCCACGTACAAGTGGTAACCCTTATCCAGCAGTGGGTGCATAAGGTCCCACACAAGTTTCCCGGTAACACCCAGAGTGGGGGGACATTCTGGGGGTTGAATCCAGGAATCTCGCCCCTCGTATACACGAAATTTGTAAGTGTACCCTGAGGTACTCTCACAAATTTTGTATAGCTTCACGCCATACCTCGCCCGCTTGGAAGGCACATACTGGCGGAAAATGAGTCTCCCCTTGAACGCAATGAGAGACTCATCAACCACGACCTCCCTTCCAGGTACATAGGCCTCCATGAATTTGGCCCCAAAGTGATCGATGACCGGCCGTATCTTGTACAGACGGTCATGGGCAGGATCACCTCGGGGTGGACATACTGCATTATCGGAATAATGCAGACATTTCCGGATGGCCTCAAACCGGGAGCGTGTCATAACCGTACTGTAAAGTGGGGTCTGATATAGGACGTCCCCACTCCAGTACAGCCTGGCACTGGGTTTCTTGACCAGGCCCATATGCAGCACGAGGCCCCAAAATGTCCTCATTTCGGCTGCACTGACCGGCGTCCAGCCACCGGGCCTGGCCAAAAAGGAGCCCGGGTGTTGAGCGATGAACTGTTGGGCGTACAGATTCGTCTGCTCCACCATCAGATTTACCAGTGGGTCACTGAAAAAATGACAAAAAAAGTCATATTCAGTGTAGCCCACTGTGGAAATCTGGATTCCTGATTGGCCTACGAAATCAGGAATCACGGGCTCGTATCGCTCTGGGCTACACCAGACAAGTTCACCGGCAGGGTGCTCCGGTGGATTTAACTGGTAGGCCGGGAAACCAGTACGAGCCCCAGAGCTGCTCGTACTAGTGTGGGCCACAGGGTCCCTAACATGGCGGTCCCCTTGCTCCGTCTGGCGGCGTCTCCGCCGCCTTGGGGGCTCATCATCATCGCTAGATGATGAGGAGGATGCGGATGACAACAGGAATGTGGGGTCATCCTCATCCTCACTGGGACTCTCGGTCTCGGAGGCAAGCTGGGCGTATGCCTCCTCGGCCGAGAACGTCCGGCGGGCCATAGGGGAGTGTGTGTCTGCGTGTATATGTGCGTGTGTGTAACTCTTTATTTGGTGTGCGTGTGTGAGGGGGCCCGGGTGTTCACGAACTCACCCTAAAACTAACAGAAAAAATAAATAAACTAACTAAAAAAAGGGCAAAAAAGTGAGGAAAAAAAATTCAAAACTGCTGATCAACCGTCCGAAGTTGATCAGCGGTGGGGTGTGCGATGCGCTAACAGTGGCCGGACGCTAAGTGCCGGTCACAGTCAGCGAACTCAAGAAAAAAAAAAAAAAAACACCCCAAAAAAGGTGGGGGGGGGGGGCAAGTGGCAGGGGGAGGGGGGCAAGTGGCAGCACCCCTGGGGGGTCTAGGGTCACACAGCTGTGCTGTGGACCCCAGACACCCTAACTGGAGTGATGCAATAAAAGTTAAAAAAAACTACCTTTCCCTTTTTTTTCCCTGCCTATCCCAAACTTTCCCTAGCTGTCCCTATGTACCTGATGGGGTGCTGGGGGCAGAGATCGGGTCCTGGGGGGCACAGATCGGGGTGCAGGCAGCGGTGGCAGACACGTGCAGGCAGCTCCTCTCTCCTCCGGCGCCAGAACACAAAAGGAGGAGGAGAGGGGCGCCTGCCTCTTTTGAATCTGCCGCCGGACCGCCCACAGACCAATCAGAAAGCGATCCTGAGTGGTGATGTCACCATCACCACTCAGGATCGCTGGATGGTGATTGGTGGAGTGAAATCACACCACCATCACCATCCTGTTCCGGGTTATCGGGTCTTCAGAGACCCGAATAACCCGGAAACGCAGAAAACCGCAGGTCTGAATTGACCTGCGGTTTTCTGTGATCGCATACATGGGGGGGTCACCGGACCCCCCGACGCATTTGCCCCAAGTGCCTGCTCAATGATTTGAGCAGGCACGGGGTTCCGATCGCCGCCGGCCGCGCGGCGGTGATTGAAAATGCACAGGGCGTACATGTACGCCCTGTGTCCTTAAGTACCAGGGCACAAGGGCGTACCTGTACGCCCTGTGTCCTTAAGGGGTTAATGGAGGGTGCCAAAGAGAAAACTGCCTTCATCACGCCTGAAGGGCTGAATTAATATAAGGTCTTATCCTTTGGTCTGCATTGCACCCCCTCCACTTTGCAGCGACTAATGGACATTGTGCTTTGTCCACATAGTCGGTACGTTTCGGCTTACCTGGATGATATTGTCATCCACAGTACTGACTGGGAAAGTCACCTCCCCAAAGTGCAGGCTGTAGTGGACTACCTTCGGAAAGCTTGCCTAACCGCTAAACCCCAAAATTGTCCGTTAGGGTTAGAAGAGACTAAGTACCTGGGGTATGTCATTTGGCAAAAATCAGCAATGTATTATTTGTGTAATGCATGCAAAATACCAGCGTGGGACACTTATGCTACATTTTTCAAGCTGGTATAAGTTTCCTGAGACTGGAGAAAATGGTTGGCATGGCAGAACATTAGAATAGCTTTATATGCAGCTAGAGTGCTCCAATATATTTGCGCCTGCGAATTTTCGGCAATTAATGATGCACATATTTTTTCACAATACGTGCAACTTGTGACATTACAGCACTATGTCTGTAGCATGTATGTATGGACAGCAGAACCTATCAGCTACACTATAGCTCAATCTATCTTACGCTGACTATCTCCCCCTAACTACCTGAATTATATATATATATAAGTTAACTGTCTAATGTAATACAACAAAGCACAGAGCACAACAATTGCACTGCTGTCTCTTTCATAACTGCAGTAAACTTCCGAAAATAGCTGCTGGGGAGGTTCTTATATAGTAAGAGGTAAGCAACTTTTCTCTTTTCCATTGGTTGCTAGGGATGTTGCTAAGCAGTGACAAAGCCTTCTCATTGGCCCACAAGCTAGAAGGGAGGGGTGATCACCATATGTATACTGTGTTAAAAAACAAAGAAACAAGAAAAGAAAACAAATATTCCTAATTGCGAATATATAGCACTATATTCTAAATATTTGTGAATTCTTGAAGTGCTGATATTCGCAATAAATTAGCTTTTTGAATATTTGTGCTCAACACTACTAGGCAAGTAAAGTCATTTCTGGGAATGGCGGGCTACATGAGCTTTGTTCCCCACTTTGCTACTTGACACAAGTCAATGATGGTTCGCTGGGATGATCGGGCAGAAGAGGCTTTCTCTGCTTTGAAGTCGGCCCCATGCGGGTCCCCAGTTTTGGTGATGCCTGACTTCAAAAGAGAGTTTATAGTACAGACCAATGCCTCCAAAGTAGGCCTCGGTGCTGTACTGTCTCAGGAAGTCAACGTGGAGGAGCATCCCGTTGTCCTCCTTAGCCATAAGCTCACTCCAGCCGAGACACGGTATAGTATAGTGGAGAGAGAGTGCCTTGCTTTCAAGTGGGCACTGGAAGAATCTCTCCGCTATTATTTATTGGGGAGAAAATTCCACCTGGTGACTGACCACTCCCCTCTCAAGTGGTGGAGCCAGGCCAAGGACAGAAATGCCTGGGTCACCCAATGGTTTTTCTCCCTACAAAACTTAAAGTTTTCAGTGGAACACAAGGCAGGCCAGTTACAGGGAAATGTGGATGCCCTGACCCGGGTACACTATCTTGCATGTGTTCACCCCCTTAGGGCATGTGACACAGTGAGAGGTTTGGTCTGGGAAAACAGGTATTTTCCTCCCAACATGTGCTGCTGGGCTGATTTATAGCGAGGTGAGGTCAAATACCGGACTTTTAAATGCCGGTCCGGGTTTTGGGAGCACCTGGCTGTCCTTAAATAGGCAGCTGGGCTCTGAAGCCATGTCTCTGTGTTGGGATCTGGGAGCCTTGTTTCTGGATGAAGGCTTGCTACCTGTTTGGCATGAAAACAGGTTGGTGCTGGTATGAGCAAGGACTCTTTGAGGCAAAATTGCCACATGGTGTGAATTACCACCAACACCGCAAGGTAATTGGGTCTGCTAATCCTGTCTACCAGAGCGAGTCCCCACAGGAACTATAACAAGCAATCATCGGATTGCTTCTCTCATAGACACTAATGCTTTAGCATTAAAGTCTATAGGAAATACACTGTACTCATTTGGAGCTCTGCCATAGGCCCCTGCTCCATAGGAACTAATCTGTGGCAGTCTTGTATCAATGAGGAATGCAAAGGCTGCCACACACATGCTCCGGCATCCCCCAATCCTTGCGTTTTTGCTCTTCCAGATGTCGTGATAACGTTTGATCATGGGATCTCAGGGCTTAATTCTACAATCTGCATTACCACTGGTTGTGGACTTTGAGCCCCGGTGTCTGCTGTGTGAGCATCATCTTTAACCCCTTCCCGACCACAATATGTATATATACGTGATAGCTGCACATACCCCGTGCAGCTACCACGTATATATACGTTCTGGCAGCTCTTTAATCCAAGCGCTGCAAAGTGCTTGGATTAAAGCTTCTGCCCCTGCCCTGCTGCTGTCACGGACAGCATACAGTGCAGTAATGCCGGCAAGGGACCAATCAGAGTGGCCCCTTCCCGGCAATCGATCCGATTGGTTAGTCTGTGCAGACTAACCAATCGGATTGCGGCAGTGTCAAAATGCCGGTTTCAGGCTCTGATCGGCGTTCTGCCGATCAGAGCCTGAAAGCAGTGTCCTCGCAGCCCCCCCATCTTTGCAGCGCCCCGCCCCCGATCTGTGCGTGCAGACACTTACCCCCCTGCCCCGATCTGTGCTTGCCTATCTGTGCCCCCTCCGTCAGTTCCTAGTGCTGCGGCGCTGCCCCCTCCTTGAGTCCGCCCCCTGCTGCCGTGACATACCTCCCCCCCCTTCCAGCGCTGACCCCAGTCTGCCCCCCTGGTGTTTGATGGCGGCGGCTCCATTCCTGAGCTGCCGCCATCATCAGAGTGTCAGCTCTATGCTGACACTCTGCTGTAAATTCTGTAACCCTATAGATGCCGTGGCAGCGGCATCCATGGGGTTAATAGAGGGAGGGGGTTGCCCTGGCAACTGGATATCACATGATAGACCCCGTCCGATAAACACCATAAAAAAATAAAATAAAAACTGTGTAAAAAAAGCCATTTTTGTCACCTTACATCACAAAAAGTGCAACAGCAAGCGATCAAAAAGGCGTATGGCCCCCAAAATAGTTCCAAACCGTCACCTCATCCCGCAAAAAATGATACCCTATTAAGACAATCGCCCAAAAAATAAAAAAGCTATGGCTCTCAGACTATAGAGACACTAAAACATAATTTTTTTGGTTTCAGAAATGCTATTATTGTGTAAAACTTAAATAAATAAGAAAAAGTATACATATTAGGTATTGCCACGTCCGTAACGATCTTCTCTATGAAACTATCACATGACCTAACTCCTCAGATGAACGCTGTAAAAATAAATAAATGAAAACTGTTCCAAAACAGCCAATTTTTGGGTCACCTTGCCCCATAAAGTGTAATAATGAATGATCAAAAAATCCTATGTACCCAAAAATGGTACCAATATAAACCTCCACACTTTCTGCAAAAAACGAGCCCCTGCACAAGACCATCGGCAGAAAAATAAAAGACATATGGCGTTCAGAAAACCAATCCAGCACAATCTGCCTTCCAAAAACCGTATGGCATTCCTTTCCTTCTGTGCCCTGCCGTGCGCCCGTACAGCAGTTTACGACCACATGTGGGGTGTTTCTGTAAACCGCGGAATCAGGGTAATAAATATTGAGTTTTGTTTGGCTGTTAACCCTCAATGTGTTAAAGAAAAATGTTTTAGAAAATGGAAAATCTGCCAAAAATGTGAAATTTAGAAATTTCATCCCCATTTTCCTTTAATTCTTGTGGAACGCCTAAAAGGGTTAACAAAGTTTGTAAAATCAGTTTTGAGTAACTTGAGGGGTGTAGTTTCTACAATGGGGTCATTTATGGGGGGTTTCCACTATGTAAGCCCCACAAAGTGACTTCAGACCTGAACTGGTCCTTAAAAAGTGGGTTTTGGAAATTTTCTTAAAAATTGTAAGAATTGCTTTTAAACTTCTAAGCCTTCTAACGTCCTAAAATAATAAAATGACATTTCAAAAATGATGCCAACATAAAGTGGACATATGGGGAATGTTAAGTAATAAATATTTTATTAGGTATGACTTTCTGTTTTAGAAGCAGAGAAATTGAAATTTGGAAAATTGTGAATTTTTCCAAATTTTGGGTAAATTTGGGATTTTTTCATAAATAAAGGTGAAATATATTGACTCAAATATATGACTATCATGAAGTACAATGTGTCACGAGAAAACAATCTCAGAATGGCATGGATAAGTAAAAGTGTTCCAAAGCTATTACCACATAAAGTGACACATGTCAGATTTGTAAATTTTGACCTGGACAATGGGGCATCAATGACCCTTGGTCATGAAAGGGTTAAAGACCAAACATGTGACATACTATTACATGACATGTTAGGAAAGAGTTAATTGAAAGTTTAGCGGAAGTAAAATGTGTGATAGAAAAAGGTGCACAAGAAACAGTGATAACCACAGCATTGAAAGAATTGCCAAGAAAAGGCCATTCAAGAATTTGGATGAGATTCACAAGGAGTAGATTGTGGCTGGAGTTAGTGCTTCAAGAGTTACCACATATATACGTATCCAGGACATAGGCTACAGCTGTTGTATTCCTTGTGTCAAGCCACTCATAACCCAGAGACAACGTCAGAAGCGTCTTACCTGAGCTAAGGAGAAGAAAGACTGGACTGTTGCTCAGTGGTACAAAGTCCTGTTTTCAGATGAAAGTAAATTTTGCATTTTATTTTGAAATCATGGTCCCAAGGTCTGGAGGAAGAATGGGGAGGCCCACAATCCAATTTCCTAGAGATCCATTGTGAAGTTTTCATATCTGCTTGTGTTGGTCCACTATGTTATATCAAGTCGAAAGTCATGACAGCCAACTTCCAGGAACTTTTAGAACACTCCACACTTCTCTCTGCTGACAACCTTTATTGAGATGGTGATTCCCAGCAGGACTTGACACCTACCCACATTGCTAAAAGTACCAATACCTGGTTTAATTACCATTGTACTTGATTGCTCAGCAAACTCACCTGACCTAAACTCCATAAAGAATCTATAGGGTTTTGTCAAGAGGAATTTGGGAGACACCAGATCAAGCAATGCAGATGAGCAACCTGGGCTTTCATAACAACTCACCAGCGCCACAGGCTAATTGCCTCCATGTGTTAGGGAAGTTTTTCTTTTACCAAGTCAAGATCGGTGTCATCTGAATTTGGAGCAGGAATTTAGTTTATGTGCTTGCCGGTGAGGAGGAAATCACAGATAACGAACGGTATGATCAAAGTGAAGTCTGGCTTATAGACAAAATTCATACTTTTTATACCTTCTAGCTGGCAGTGACAGTTATTAACTATTTCTATTTTAGGTAAAAGGTATCGATCACATGCTATGCTAAGACAAGCTTCAGGGGGACTTCCTTTATTTGCAAAAACCTTAGCGCCCCTGCACACAAAAACAAATTTTATCTCCATGTAACACAATTTAAACAATCATTTTTCCAATATTTCCCTCCTGTTTTAAATGTGTTTTAACATTCTCCCGAAAAACATCAGAGTCCTTGCATTCCTCTTTAAGGTTTTCACACAAACTCATCACACAGAGGAGACATCATGATCATAAGGTTCATCTTCTTATTTCACTTCCTGATACATAGCATGAGAGACAGATGTGTCTATAAGTCTCTGAATAAGTCCTCTTATGCATGGTATGTAACAACATCCACATACCGTGAGTATGCTGACAACAATGGCAACAGACTGATGCTAATGTCACCAATCCAAACCATTTCCCAAACCATCCTTCAAGCCATGAGGAGAAGTGATCATCATATCCTAAGTTCTCTGACAATTCTTGGTATAGCGCTGTCAATCCTTCCAGGGCATTGGTGATGCTGCCATCAGGTGCTGTATTATTTGGGATAAAGGTACAATAGTATCCTTCTATTATTTAGCAGACCCTTCCCTTTTCAGCTAATAACATATCAAGGGTCATTCTATTTTGCCATGCCTTAAGGGAGGTGGGGCCTAGCTGCTCTGCTATTCCTTTTATTGCATCTCTAGTATAATTAACAAACCTCTGTTGATAATAGATTCAATTAATCCAATCTACATTCTTGTTGATAGACTCCCATCCTGCTGTGATCTAATTTCTTGCTTTGAACTCATTGGGTACTCCCGTTGGAACTCCTTTCTCATCTATATAGATGTTAGGGTCAAAAGCTCCCTGGGGGGTTTCTGCCTTCCCCCAATGGTATTTACGAGTTGTCTTTAGCCATTTCCCTGTAAAGAGCAAGTGGATAGGCATCGCTAACTGAATCAAGGCACACTCTCCTCAGGAATTGCGGCTCAATCGGGCTCTTATTTTCCCGTCACCACATAGCCAACAAGTGTCAGCCCTTAGGGTAGTCTAGTTAGTCCAGAGGGACATATAGTTGATATTACTTAAGACAGTTACCTATTCACTACAGTAATTGTCTTGGAGCTCTACATAGTTATGACCTGTTCCTGGGAGCATGAAGCAAGTACAGTTACCTGGGTAGGTAATTATCTGGGGTGGGATGTCTGGTTTCTTGATGGCAGAAAACAACAAAGATAATGTTTTGCACTTTCCCTCTTTGGCTGCAGGGCTATAAGTTATGTTGTATAACCTAATTATGCATTGTAGTCTTTCACTATCTTCAGACTTTGTTAAGGGAAAGGGTATGGTACCTAGCTGGGACTGGCCGTGGCACATGCTATGCAATTATGCTTATTCAAACTTCTAGCTGTATAAATGAGCCATTCCAGCCACTCATTCCTTTCTTCATACCCTGTATCTAAAGACAGTCTATCTTCAGAAGTGAGATTAGTGAATCAAACCATTGGATCTATAGTTTCTATAATGACCAGTCCTGGTATTTCCACCATATTGGTTCCTTTGGTCCTACTTATCTCTTTCTCCTTAATCTCAATAAAGAAATGACCTATGAGGAAGTGCCACATGCATAAGCACCAATGACAAACAATTGCTGGTTAATCTTTTGAGGGTTCTTCAAAGTTATCATGAGTTTAGTACAATTTATTTGCTCAGTACACTCCAAGCAAGCTTTCTTTATCACCTTCAACCTTTCATATAAATTAGTTGGGTCTTGTGTTCAGTGTAATCTATACCCCAAATCTTCTCCAGTGTTTCAAATTGCTAAATCCCAGGTTGAACACTTACAGTTACGTGGGGTATTAGTAGGTAGTAGATATAAAAGTATGTATATTTATCAGACTTAATTTAGCTGTTTGGTCCCTATTCTGACACTTATCTTGCATCAGGGAACAGAAGTCTATCTCTACCGTGGATGTTTCTCCCACATAAAAAGTTATATTCATTGAGTTATAGTCAAAGCCAGCATTATATAAATCTGTGGATTCCGCAAGGTATCCCATTCTTAGCCCACCTGTCCTATTTGCAGTTCCTCTAAAGAATCCTATTAAAACCCATCCCTAATGAATGCATCCTCGATCTGATCCTTTTGTCCAGGATAAGGGTGGGGTGTCTTCACCAGGTTTGAGACAAGCCTTCCCTAAAGGAAGACTTCCCTTTGAAGCTGGACTTTTGGCAATTGAATCAGATCTTATTCTGTCTCTACCTTCATAACCAGTGTAAAGTAGGACAGGTGGATCCGAGAGTTATGCTCTGCAATATTAATAAGTGTAGGGGTTGTTAACAGGACATGATAATTATATTACCTTGGACATTGTGTTTGGAACAAATTAGACATGATAGAATTTTTATTTTAGTAAATCCATAGGCTGTTGAGATATGACTTGCTTCATGGCTCAATATAGCTGCATACCTGAAAAGATTGCTGAGTAGTAAGTATTTCCCTTGGGGACATATATATATACATCATCTTCTTTTATTGCACCCTTATTTACCCATTTTTGTTGTTCACTTTTGGATTAGGACTGCTGCATATATTTTAGTATTTGGACATTTATGAGATCAGGATCAGGTTGTAATGTCAGTACCTGTGTTAGGGCAGCTTGTTTGGCTGCTGCATCAGCTATAGAAATGAGATTGTCCTTCCTAGTATGTGCAGCACATTTACAAATAGCAACTTTACTTGGTAATTGTATAGTATCTAGTAGTTGTAAAATCAAGGCATTTTGGCTATCTGTATATATTCACTATTTTGTCTTCTGCCAGTCTGTATGCCTCTGTTAGAGCTATTAATTCAGCCACGTATGCTGAAAGATGTCTCAGGAGTGGTTTAGCGACAAGTACTTTTTCTTATGGCACCACTACACCATTGCCTACTGCATTTGTCCCAGTACATTTGTCCTATGAGGAATTTGACTTGTTTTTCCCTGAATAACTTTTCTTCATACCTTTTGTCAGGTCCTGGGGTATATCCGCTGTAGGGATTGTGGTAATCTACCCTTGGATTTACTTTTTCAGTTGCTTCTTTTTCGAAGAACTATGTTACCAATGAGGGTTTAACTGTAAGTGTCTCATCTGGGTGGATTACTGTTCTAAATACCCCTGAATCTCCTAGTCATGCTGAAATGTCTTTCTAATTTTTAAGTTTTGATCTCTCTCACCCAATGTCCTGTCTTCCCACACACATAACAACCTCCATTATTCCTTCTTTCTCTGCCTCTACCTCATCCACTATTTTTACTTACTCATTCTACCACATAAATTTCTGAACTTTCATCCACAACAAAAGCCTGTCTCTTTTTTTATTTTCTTTTTTAATTGTAGTTCGGCATGTCTGGTATAGTCCAGAGTAGGGGTGAGTCTACCAGTGTGATGATCAACCAAGTGTTCAGATCTGAATGTTTGGCATAGTCCAGAGTAGGGTGGCGTTTACTCGTGTGATGATCAATCATGTGTTCAGTTATGAAGATGCTTATGTGTTGTAAACAGCCTTTTAAGAAGGAGTATGCACCAAGTATCCTCAATACCCTACTATTCCCAAAAAATGCCTCATTCACCATGGCTTTCTAGGGAGAGAGGTTTGCTGAACGGACTTCAGACCTGGAAATATACACTGTCCCAGAAATCTGGAAATGGACTAAGCTAATACTGCAGGTTATCTTTAGATACTTTGCTGCCTTTATCAAATAAAAATGATAAAGGACTAACAAATTCTTCAAAACCTTGCTGTTCTACATCACATACAGTACTGATAGAACATCAACATATTACAACAGATCACACATTACCCAATAAACTACTGCTTGTCTCTTCAGTGTCCTCCTTGCTACTGGAAATAGGGGCATGTCATACAGGAAAGTACTTTTACGTATAATTCCACCTCTTGTCACAGGGCTCCAATAGCCTTTTCCTGGGTGTGGCGTAGGAGGTACTAACAAATACACAGAATTGTTAACTAGGACTTATTTTAACATGGAAAGGTCAAACAGGCATCCCGCCATAACTACTTTACTGGTCTCCCACAATGTATCAGTTACCATTGGCAATATAGCTTCTGGCATAGGCTGTGGCATGGTCTGAGGAGTAGCCATTGTAAAGCTGTATATGGAAAGTCCCACCCCTACAGTTGGGCTGCTCACACTTTCTTCTAACAGCCATTTCTACTTAGCAAGGCACGTAGTCTGATCTCTGTTGTTAATTGAACATTCAGTGAATTACATTTCACACAGTCAGTAACTTTAAAGGTGTATTCCCATCACAGACAATAGGATATGCCCATATTGCTGAAAGGCGAGGGTCCCAGAGGTATGTTGAGAATGGAGTAGGTAGAGTGGTGGGTTTCTTGGGGTCTGATCACTGCCAAGCAGGCTCCCCAGACAAGTGAATGGGAGCGCACCGTGCTTGCGTGCCCACCGCTCCTGTTCATGTCTATGGGACCAATGGAAATAACCGAGCCATATCCTAGTGATATGCGCCCATTGTCTGTGATGAGAAAACCCCTTTAACGTCATACATAACACCACTGCTCACAGTGACACCCATAATTACACTAAAGAAACATACTACAAATTCAGCTCACTTCAATCATTGCCAACATCCTCTTATTTCACTTGCAACCATAACTGCGATCCATCAAACATGTCCTGATCATTCATCCATTCTGTTATATAAAAAAATTTCCACACATCCAAACAGCCACCTTTTGACATACCAGCTGGTTTATCATACATATACTTTTATTGACTTGTTTCCCTCTTTACAAGGAGACTCTCTCTATAGGTGAGTTACCACTATTCCCAGAATTGCTGCTCCCTCTACATCAGCTCCAATCCTACCACACATTGGCTCCTGGCTGCTTCCCACACACCAGAATAACTTAGGTCTCTCTGTTACAGTGGCTTCTCACCAGTGAAATTGTCTAAGTTTAGGAGTTCCTTAAGTCTCTCTATGAGGTCCCAGACTCTGGAATTATTCTACTAATTCTCCAGGTGCATCTCACACATTGGAATTACAATTACATAATGCTTCTCACAATTTGCTAAATGCAAGAGGGTTTCCTTATTTGCCTAACTCTCACTAACTTTGAACATGATTATACAGTCAATTTACCATTAAACCCAAACTTCTTACGCAGTTTTTTCTAAATATTGTATGTTATCAGGTCCTAATTGATACATAAATTTAGCATCTCTGGTTAAATGGCATTCAAGTTTTTACTGATAAGATATACATCCATATCCACATCCCGACAATTTACCCACATAATTCCCCATAAGCAAATTATTCTTATATTATCCTATAAGGGGGGTATCCTTTATTGATATTCCAAACAACTTTAAACATAAAATATACAGAAAACAATGTGATGAGACACAACACTGAGACAAATCCTTCAGCACAGTGAATATCAATTCACTTGAGATAAGATTCACAGACAATGGGAATGGTTTAGTTCATGAGGACATGTCCCTGTTTGTCTGTTTCACTTTTTCTTGCCTCACAGACTTTGTCTTCTGTCCATATGACAGAAATCCACACCTACTGGAATCTCTTATACACTCAGGATTTTATAGTTATAATCCTCATACATTCACACAGTAAAGGAAGCCATTCAGAGATCCTCATACGATTACAAGGAATATATATTTTGTGGCTGGGTGGGATGAACTGTGGTCAGTTTGTGAGTAAGTGTGCTCGTGCACCGCGGTTTTGGACTGAACCAAGGCCACTTGATAAAACATTACTCTCCCTGGCCTGTAGTGCTCGCTGCACCCTGGATGCCCGGCGTGACCATGACTGGGTTTAAAAGACTGTCTTAACTCTTACTTTTACAACATAAAAAAAAAGGAAAAACATATTGAAAAAGACAAGACAATGACAACCAAATATCAACCTATAGTTCCCAGATTCTACCAACAATATTCAATAACCTTGCACAACTTATCCAATAATCCCTATCTCTTTCTTCAATTCAGATTAAACTGATCCCATTCTCCTATGATTATATCTTCAAATACATCACCTTGCCTCTGTTTAAGGGCAATTCAGCCAGAGGTCTTTTGACTCTAGAAGTCCAAGACTTCCCCATGCATGATTTTCAGCCCAAATCTGGATGAAGACAGAAGATGTTGGATTCTAGCTCGAAGGACCAAGATGTTAAGGAACTTTTCCTTTTACCAAGTCAGTATCAGCGTCATCTGAATTTGGAGCAGGAATTTTGTTTATTTGCTTGCCGGCAAGGAGACAAGCACAGATAACGGTGTCATCAAAGTGAAGTCTGAAATAGACAAAATACACATTTTTTATACCTTCCGGCTGGCAGTTACAGTATTTGCGATATTTATGTTATAGGCAAATGTATTGATCACATGTTATGCACAGACCGTTTGTGGTTAGCTTAAGAAAAAAATCCATGTCTGGGTCACTGAGGCAGCGGCAATTCTTTCATTTGCAAAAACCTCATTGCCCCCTCACACAAAAACAAATTTTAACTCCTTGTAGCACAATTTAAACATATTTTTCCAACACTATACCATGCCACATTCATGCATAACTATCCCCAATCCAGTAATGAGTGCATATACTGTACATACTTTCCAGTAGGTCAACATTTCTGCATTAAAATCTATTTTTTTAATTGTCTTTCATAAAATAATGATTTTTCTGAGATACAAAATTTTAGGTGTTCATTAGCTGTAGTACATAGAATAGGAGTGGTGATTTGTAGTTAAAATTTAACTTTTATTAGTTATATATAGAATACGGTCCCTATGTGTTTAGTTTAGATATAAAAAAAAGTGATGATAACACTCGGGATACACAAATAATAATAGGGTGCAAAGCCGCACCTTACCTATAGAGAGGTTGGTGCACTGCGGCACCTTAAATAACCAGTGGTCCCACCGTTTTTAGGCCAGGGTCCTCTGGTCGCTGTTGATGTTCAGATAGCAATCGATAAGCTACAAAATAAAGCAATTAGGGCTGGGCGGGGGTATTAGTGCATTAAAGGTACCTAGACAGCCCTGATATATGGGTACTATCTCGGCCCTAGCGTCCTAACCACGGAGCACCCGTTCTAATAAGAACGACCCCGTCCGGAACCTTGCCCTTTTTGCTACTTGGCCCTATTGTGCCCTAGTGTAGCTAATCCCTACATGCATGTTTCGTAAAAACTTGTCAGGGGCATATAGGCACACATAAAGGGGCAATACAATGTAATAACATATAGTGTTGGTCTTGGTTTAGTAATCAACACAGTTATACTTGGCAATGATTGACACAATTGATACCTGAAAGCGGTAACCTACAGGGAGTGCAGAATTATTAGGCAAGTTGTATTTTTGAGGATTAATTTTATTATTGAACAACAACCATGTTCTCAATGAACCCAAAAAACTCATTAATATCAAAGCTGAATATTTTTGGAAGTAGTTTTTAGTTTGTTTTTAGTTTTAGCTATTTTAGGGGGATATCTGTGTGTGCAGGTGACTATTACTGTACATAATTATTAGGCAACTTAACAAAAAACAAATATATACCCATTTCAATTATTTATTTTTACCAGTGAAACCAATATAACATCTCAACATTCTCAAATATACATTTCTGACATTCAAAAACAAAAAAACAAATCAGTGACCAATATAGCCACATTTCTTTGCAAGGACACTCAAAGCCTGCCATCCATGGATTCTGTCAGTGTTTTGATCTGTTCACCATCAACATTGCGTGCAGCAGCAACCACAGCCTCCCAGACACTGTTCAGAGAGGAGTACTGTTTTCCCTCCTTGTAAATCTCACATTTGATGATGGACCACAGGTTCTCAATGGGGTTCAGATCAGGTGAACAAGGAGGCCATGTCATTAGATTTTCTTCTTTTATACCCTTTCTTGCCAGCCACGTTGTGGAGTACTTGGACGCGTGTGATGGAGCATTGTCCTGCATGAAAATCATGTTTTTCTTACCTTGCAGACTTCTTCCTGTACCACTGCTTGAAGAAGGTGTCTTCCAGAAACTGGCAGTAGGACTGGGAGTTGAGCTTGACTCCATCCTCAACCCAAAAAGGCCCCACAAGCTCATCTTTGATGATACCAGCCCAAACCAGAACTCCACCTCCAACTTGCTGGCGTCTGAGTCGGACTGGAGCTCTCTGCCCTTTACCAATCCAGCCATCTGGCCCATCAAGACTCACTCTCATTTCATCAGTCCATAAAACCTTAGAAAAATCAGTCTTGAGATATTTCTTGGCCCAGTCTTGACGTTTCAGCTTGTGTGTCTTGTTCAGTGGTGGTGGTCTTTCAGCCTTTCTTACCTTGGCCATGTCTCTGAGTATTGCACACCTTGTGCGTTTGGGCACTCCAGTGATGTTGCAGCTCTGAAATATGGCCAAACTGGTGGCAAGTGGCATCTTGGCAGCTGCACGCTTGACTTTTCTCAGTTCATGGGCAGTTATTTTGCGCCTTGGTTTTTCCACACGCTTCTTGCGACCCTGTTGACTATTTTGAATGAAACGCTTGATTGTTCGATGATCACGCTTCAGAAGCTTTGCCATTTTAAGAGTGCTGCATCCCTCTGCAAGATATCTCACTATTTTTGACTTTTCTGAGCCTGTCAAGTCCTTCTTTTGACCCATTTTGCCAAAGGAAAGGAAGTTGCCTAATAATTATGCACACCTGATATAGGGTGTTGATGTCATTAGACCACACCCCTTCTCATTACAGAGATGCACATCACCTAATATGCTCAATTGGTAGTAGGCTTTCGAGCCTATACAGCTTGGAGTAAGACAACATGCATAAAGAGGATGATGTGGTCAAAATACTCATTTGCCTAATAATTCTGCACGTAGTGTATAGTCCAGGCTCCGCTTATGTATCAGGGTGCCGTTCTTGCCTCATGATATGGAGGCAGTGTTGAGAGGATAGCCTTTTTACAGTCACATCCTTCTTCTGAACCGCCGCAGTGTGTCCTGAGGCCGTGATGTAGCCTACTTGCCGGACACCGGGCGCTTCCTTTTAAACATCATTTCGCCTCAGAAGGAGGCTTGGAGCGCAGCGTGATGACGTCAGTGGAATATTCGACGTGCTCACGCATGCGCTGACAGTGTGCGATATAGACACTGTGTCGTCTCAGATGGAGGCTTGGAGCGCAGCGCGGTGACGTCTATGCTGGAGGTGAACAGCACATATACAGGCGTGGTTAGGAAGAACTACGTCATTCCTCCTGGCCTGGAATTACATCATCGGCCCGGGACAGATACTTTCCTACGGCCAGTGTTTTGTAGGTTGCCTAGTAACCGGGACGCTGTGAGGCATCCATTATAGTAGCACCGTCTATAGCAAGTGCGGTGAATTTAAAAGTGGCATTTGTTGCAGTATAGTAAAAATAGAGGTCTTCTGGTCGGTTTTGTTCAGACACGTATACAGGGGCCGCAGTATCTACTTAGCAATTACTGCATGCATTAGGATAGTCCTTTCCAGGATCCAAGGCAGTAATTAGCATCCTTTTTGGCCTTTGTTTACTTTTTTAATAAAAAGATTATTTTTGATCTCACAAGGATATGTACATATATGGGCTGCATACAGTAAAATTCTTGGTACATTAAGTGTACCAGATGACATAGTGCTATGACACCTGATAGATGTGTACCTATTGCGGGGATAACATCAGCATATTTGATAATATGGTTTGCCCTACAGATGATGTGCTCCTTTTTGGTGGCGTATAATCAGGGTTTTAAATGAGCTTCTCTGGGTCATATGTGGGGGTGCATTCCCCTTACTGTGTTTTTAATTTGTCTGATGGCTGTCATATAAAGCAGCCAAAACAAAGTTGCTCATTTAACCCTTTGGGGGCTGCGGTACGTAGAGTATGGATCCATCGTGCTTCGTGTTGTAGAAGCACGCGATCCCAGTCTCCTCCCCGCAATGGGGGGGCGACTACCTCGATACCCATGGCTTTAATACTCCGTGGGTCTCCGTGGTGATATTCATGTACGTGATGCGATACAGCTGTATCTCTTCTGTTATTGATATCCCCCAAATGCTCGCCAATGCGTCGGCGTAATTTGCGCTTTGTTTTGCCAATGTATTCTAAGGGGCATTCGCAGGTAATTCTGTAAATGACTCCCTTGGTGCGGCAGTTTATAAAGTCCTTGATCTTAAAAGGCCTTTGTAGGTTGATGCTGACAAATTCTTTGCCTGTTTGTAGCGTATTACATGCAATGCATCCGCTACACCTGAAACACCCTAGTGGTCTGCGATCCAACCAAGTGCCTTTGGCACTTGGATTGTGATGACTGTGTACCAGTATGTCTTTAAGGCTATTTCCCCTCCTAAAAGTAATCTGGGGATAATCGAAGATCCTTTCCTTAATATCTGGATCCATCATTAGGATGGGCCAGTGTTTCTGGAAGATGTTTCTGACATCACTGGCCGCCTCGTCAAATGTACCAATTACTCTAATCTTCTGTCTGGTATGAGGAGGTTTGGTTTTGGGTACCAGTAATTCAGTACGTGATGCTGCTAGTGCCAGTTGATATGCCGACCTGACTGTACTGAGTCGGGATAACCTCTAGAGAGGAATCTATCCCTCAGAATCTTCGCCTGTTTAACAAATTCCGTTTTTTCGGAGCAGTTACGTCTTAGGCGTAGATATTACCCCCGTGGTATACCCCTCTTGAGGGGTAGAGGGTGACTGCTGCTCCAGTGTAAGACCGAATTTGTTGCTGTGGGTTTCCGAAATATAGTAGTTGCCACCTCATCCGAAACACTTCTCTGGATTAGTATGTCCAGAAAGGGTAACGTATTTTTGTTTGTCTCGTAGGTGAAGTGTAGACCCAACATGTTTTCATTTAGTTTGCCCACAAATGTTGTGAAGGCTGGTACGGATGCATTCCAGATAATGAATATGTCGTCAATGTACCTGGCCCATAATGCAATGGGCCCGGTCCATGACGACATCCCTTCACTAAAGACGTTATTGGTCTCCCACCAGCCCAGGAGCAGATTTGCGTACGATGGTGCACAAGAGCATCCCATCGCGGTGCCCCTGAGCTGGTGGGAAAAACATTATGTGTCAAAAAGAAAAACATTATGTGTCAGGATGAATCTAAGGAGTCTCAGGACAAACCGGTTATGCTCCCCAAACTGTTGACCCCTCATACTGAGATAGTATTCCACTGCTCTAAGCCCTGCCTCGTGGGGTATCGACGAGTACAGAGCCTCTACATCTATACTAGCTAAGATCGATTGTTGCTCTAGTGTAACCCCCTCTATTCTTTTGAGGAGGTCCATGCTATCTCGTGTGTAGGAGGGCAGCGCTGTGACAAAGGGTAGGAGTATCTGATCGACATATTTGCCTAGGTTTTGGCATATACTCCCTATCCCTGAGACTATAGGTCGTCCTTTCAGGGGGTTTGTCCCTTTGTGTATTTTGGGGAGACTATAAAACGTTGCTGTCACTGGGAACTTGGGGTACAGAAAGTCAAATTCGGCCTCTGAAATGATCTTGTTCAGTTTGGCCTCTATTAGGATGGTACGTAGCTCTGCCAGGAAGGGAGTTGTCGGATTGCAGGTAAGGGTGCCATAGTTCTGTTTGTCTCTCAGCAGCTGTAGGCACATCTTGCAATAGTCCTCCGTATCCATAATAACAATGTTACCCCCTTTATCTAAGGGTTTAATCGTAACTGTTTCATCCTTTTGTAGATTTGACATGATTTTCTGTTCTCTACTCGAGAGGTTGCTGGATGGTCCGGAGGCTGCTAGTTCACCCAAATCTGTAGTGACTAGTTGCAGAAACACATCCAGACATGAGATGTCTCCTACCGGGGGCATTTTTTTGCTTTTTGCCCTTAGGGAGGTGAACGGTCCTTTTCATTTGTCCTGGATGTTAGTGTCGGATAGACTGTCTAGTAGTCTCACATCTTCAAGCATATCCACAGGGATTCCCAGTTCCCGGCACTGGCGCTTGTCTCCTGTTTTAAAACATTTATGCCATCTCAATTTCCGGATGAATAAATTTAGGTCTTTTACCCATGAGACAAATGAGTCGGGACAAATGTGTCGGGACAAATGAGAGTCCCTTACTTAGTACCGCCATTTCTGAGGATGATAGCGGCCTTTTTGACAAATTAATTACTTCGGGCCCTATTGCTCCTGTTGTTTCGAGCGGTTCCTCAGCGGGTAAGAGATGCCCTGGTCTAAAAAATTCGGCGGGGCCCCACCAGATTGGCCTCTTCCCCTATTGCCCCTGCCTTTTCCTCTTCTGTATGGGTTTCTGATCTTATTTCTATTAGGTTGTTCCCGCTCGCTGTCTGAAATGTCCGTTTCTGTGGTAGAGAGGTCTGACGCTGCTTCTCTCGCTGTCGATTTTTCGCGAAGTACGCAGTAGGCCTTGTTTTCTTTCAATTCTGACAGATTGTGATTGAATTGTCAATGTTTTCTGTCTCGTAGGAAGAATTGGAATTTTTCAACTTTTTTGTGTGTATAAATCTAGTTTAGACTCCATTTTGAAATGTCTCTGCAGGGATTTAAACTTACAACCTCTTACATTAAGGGCAAGAACCTTAACCACTGGGCTATAGAGCTCAATGCTAAGCAAGTGCTGAAAAACCTCATAGAAGTTTCTCTGGCATAATACAAGAGAAACTTCTATGCTGTTTTTAACAGAAGATAAACTTCTATGGTGTTTTTCAGCACTGACACAGCATTGAGCTATATAGCCCAGTGGTTAATATTATTGCTCTTAATGTAGAAGGTTGTGAGTTAAAATCCCTTCAAAAACTTTTTAAAAATAGAAGCCAAATAAAACGTAAATAAATAGGGTGTTCCCAACAGTGAAAATTTAGATTTTATTGAGAAACAATTTAGCAAAATGTAAAATATGATCAATTAACATCCGTATTAGCATACACCAGTGATGGGCAAACTGTGGCTCTCCAGATGATGTAAAAACACAAATCCCATCATGCCCTGCTGAAGGATGATAGCTGTAGGTACACTGGGCATACTGGGAGTTGTAGTTTTACAACAGCTGGAGAGCCGCAATTTTCCCATCCCTGGCCTACACCAACCATTTTAACTTGTGTAACCAGTATTTTTAACATCTTTCTGTGGGAATTCAAACTCACAACCTTCTACATTACAGGTAAAAACTAGCCACAGGGATATAGAACGCAATGCTTAGCTATGGCTGAAAAACCTCATAGAAGTTTTTCTTGTATAATGCAAAATAAACTTCTATTCTGTTTTAATAAAAATATAAGAGAAACTTCTGAGGTTTTTCAGCACTAACTTAGCATTGAGCTTTACAGCCTAGTGGTTAAGGTTTTTGCTCTTAATGTAGAAGGGTTGTGAGTTTAAATCCCTACAGAAACTTTTCAAAGATAGAGGCTAAATAAAACGTAACCCCTTAAGGACTTAGGGCGTACTGGTACGCCCTATTTCACGAGTCCTTAAGGACTCAGGGCGTACCGGTACGTCCTAAGTTTAAATAGTGATTGTGGTGCCCCGGGGGTTAATCTGAACAGGATGCCGGCTGAAATCATTCAGCCGGCATCCTGTCACAACGCCAGGGGGGTCATGTGACCCCCCCGTGTCGGCGATCGCAGCAAACCGCAGGTCAATTTAGACCTGCGGTTTGCTGCGCTTTTTGCAGTTTCTGATCCCCGCCGTCCCTGACCGAGGGGATCAGAAACTTTAGAGTGCCTAAAATAAAGGTGGTGCAGGGGGGGTGTCGCAGGCGGTGGGGGCGTTGCGGGAGGCGGGCGGTGTGGCAGGCGGGATAGCGATCCCCCGCCCGCCTCCCCTTAAAAATTTGTTGGTGTACAGTGGTATACCAGAGTGTCAGCACATTGCTGACACTCTGGTATAAACGGCTGACATCTGTGCAGATGTCAGCCGTTTAACTCTTTCCATACGGTATGGAAAAGGTTAACTGTCAGGGTCAAGGGGCTCCCTCCCTCTCCCATTGGGGGGCTGCTGTGCCTTTGCAGCCCCCAGACAGGATGGTATCACAGAGGGAGGGAGCCCCCGTCCTTACCCTTCCCCGTCTGCGCAGTTCTGGCCACTACTGAGCAGACAGGGAAAATTCCCATGGCAACAGGACGCCTTCTCATGCTAAAGGCATAGATCTGTTCAGACAAAGTGTAAGTAAAATACAGTACAGTACAATATATATTGTACTGTACTGTATTATATAGACATCAGACCCACTGGATCTTCAAGAACCAAGTGGGTCTGGGTCAAAAAAATGAAAAAAAAAGTGAAAAAAGTTAAGATAAAAAAAACATTTATCACTGAATAAAAATTTTAAAAATAAAATACACTACACATATTAGGCATTGCCGCGTCCGTAACGACCTGATCTATAAAACGGTCATGTTACTTTCCCTGCAAGGTGAATGCCATAAAAAAAAATAATAAAAAAACTATGAGAAAATAGAAATTTTGCCCACCTTACTTCCCAAAAAAGGTAATAAAAGTGATCAAAAAAGTCGCATGTACGCCAAAATAGTACCAATCCAACCGTCATCTCATCCTGCAAAAATCATACCCTACCCAAAATAATTGCCCAAAAACTGAAAAAACTATGGCTCTTAGACTATGGAAACACTAAAATATGATTCTTTTGTTTCAAAAATGAAATCATTGTATAAAACTTACATAAATAATAATAAAGTATACATATTAGGTATCGCCGCGTCCGTATCGACTGGCTCTATAAGATTATCACATGACCTAACCCCTCAGGTGACCACCGTAAAAAAATAAAAATAAAAACTGTGTAAAAAAGCAATTTTTTGTCATCTTACGTCACAAAAAGTGTAATAGCAAGTGATCAAAAAGTAATATACACCCCAATATAGTGCCAATCAAACCGTCATCTCATCCCGCAAAAAATTAGACCCTACTCAAGACAATCGCCCAAAAACTGAAAAAACTATGGCTCTTAGACTATGAAGACACTAAAACATTTTTTTGGTTTTAAAAATGAAGTTATTGTATAAAACTTACATAAATAAAAAAAATTGTATACATATTAGGTATCGCCGCGTCCGTGACAACCTGCTCTATAAAATTACCACATGATCTAACCTGTCAGATAAATGTTGTAAATAACAAAAAAAACTTGCCAAAAAAGCTATTTCTTGTTACCTTGCCGCACAAAAAGTGTAATATAGAGCAACCAAAAATCATATGTACCCTAAACTAGTACCAACAGTACTGCCACCCTATTCCGTACTTTCTAAAATGGGGTCACGTTTTTTGAGTTTCTACTCTAGGGTTGTATCAGGGGGGCTTCAAATGGGACATGGTGTCAAAAAAAACAGTCCAGCAAAATCTGCCTTCCAAAAACCGTATGGCATTCCTTTCCTTCTGCGCCCTGCCGTGTGCCCGTACAGCAGTTTACGACCACATATGGGGTGTTTCTGTAAACTACAGAATCAGGGCCATAAATAATGAGTTTTGTTTGGCTGTTAACCCTTGCTTTGTAACTGGAATTTTTTTTTATTAAAATGGAAAATCTGCCAAAAAAGTGAAATTTTGAAATTGTATCTCTATTTTCCATTATATCTTGTGCAACACCTAAACGGTTAACAAAGTTTGTAAAATCAGTTTTAAATACCTTGAGGGGTGTAGTTTCTTAGATGGGGGTCACTTTTATGGAGTTTCTACTCTAGGGGTGCATCAGGGGGCTTCAAATGGGACATGGTGTAAAAAAAAAACAGTCCCGCAAAATCTGGCTTCCAAAAAACATACGGCGCACTTTTCCCTCTACGCCCTACTGTGTGCCCGTACAGTAGTTTACGGCCACATATGGGGTGTTTCTAAAAACGGCAGAGTCAGGGCAATAAAAATACAGTCTTGTTTGGCTGTTAACCCTTGCTTTGTTAGTGGAAAAAATGGGTTAAAATGGAAAATTTGGCAAAAAAATGAAATTCTCAAATTTCATCCCCTTTTGCCAATAACTCTTGTGCAACACCTAAAGGGTTAACAAAGTTTGTAAAATCAGTTTTGAATACCTTGAGAGGTGTAGTTTATAGAATGGGGTCATTTTTGGGCAGTTTCTATTATGTAAGCTTCACAAAGTGACTTCAGACCTGTAGTGGTCCCTAAAAATTGGGTTTTTGTAAATTACTGAAAAATTTCAAGATTTGCTTCTAAACTTCTAAGCCTTGTAACATCCCCAAAAAATAAAATATCATTCCAGAAAATAATTCAAACATGAAGTAGACATATGGGGAATGTTAAGTCATCACATTTTTTGGGGTTATTACTATGTATTACAGAAGTAGAGAAACTGAAACTTTGTAATTTGCAAATTTTTCAAAATTTTTGGTAAATTAGGTATTTTATTATGCAAAAAAAAATGTTGACTTCATTTTACCAGTGTCATGAAGTACAATATGTGACGAAAAAACAATCTCAGAATGGCCTGGATAAGTCAAAGTGTTTTAAAGTTATCAGCACTTAAAGTGACACTGGTCAGATTTGCAAAAAATGGCCAAGTCCTTAAGGTGAAATAGGGCTGAGTCCTTAAGGGGTTAAATACACAGGGTGCCCCCAACAGTGAAATTTTTTATTTTATTGAGAATAAAATCGAGCAAAATATGATCAAATAACACCCATATTAATCTATACAAATCATTTTAACTTGCATAACCTGTATTTTTATAATGTTTTTGTGGGGATTTTAACTCACAACCTTCTACATTACAGGTAAAAACCTTAACCATTGGACTATATAGTGAGCTCATAGTTTTTTTTTTTTTAATTCTCTAGGGACTGATACAGTGGCAAGTGACTGGTGCAAGATAAATGTGGTTCCCATATTTAAAAAAATGATCTAGGGGGGCGGAGCCTGACTACAGAGTGTGATGGCCGCATAGTACTGCAGCTCCACACAGCCATGGTGAAAATCTTCACCAGAAGCAGTTATTTTTAGCTTACCATGGTAAAAATTGACAAAGACAAGGCCCGTGAGCAAGCTGCCTCCACCGAGACATACAGAAATCAAGAGGACATGGAGAAATTCTTCCGTAAGAAGTCAGCCCTTAGCCCTGGCTGGGGGAATAAAATGGCATTGCTTCCCACCACTGATGTGGAGGATGCATGGATGCTGCTGCAGAAAACCATGAACCAATCACTAAAGCTTTCCTCAAGAATACCATATTACAAGCCCTGTATCCAGTGATCCAAGATCTTTCGGAGATCAAAAACAATCTGAAAACCATAGGTCACCGGGTCAACCACATGGAATCAGTCATGTCGGTTTTGCTCAATTTCTGTGATATTGCGGGACACTTGATCAGTGCCCAAGAAACTCAGCTGAATAATGCTTTTACCTTAATAGAAGATATGAAAACAGAAGTAGACGCAAGAACATTAGAATAAAAGTCCTCCCGGAGTTGTATGGTGTCAAGACCCTGAATGGATTGGTGCAGCAGATATTTACTTTATAACTTGGGGCCAACAAAGCTTCTAAAATAGCAGTAGAGCAAATCCACAGAATATTGCGCCTGACGCCTAAAGAGGGAGAACCAGCAAGAGATGGGATCTGTGGTCTTCTGAGCTTCGTAAACACCTCAGCTATCCTGAAGGCCAGCAAAGACCATGCAACTCTCCGCCATTGTGGCCAATATTTAAAGATATTTCTTCTAATACACTTGCCAAACGGCATCCTCTGTTACAAAAGATCAGTGAAATGCAACTCCCCTATACTTGGCTAAACCTCTTTAGGCTAGCAATTAGAGATGAGCGAATGTTTCAAAAATTTGATTCAGCGGTTTGCAGATTTTTTATTTTTATTATTTGGTTTGATCCGAAAATATTCACAATAAAAACGGCTATTTCCTGGCTGCAGAGAGCCTTAAGTGGTGTAGAACACTGTGTCTTGCAGTAACACACCTTCTTTGGTAGTGAAATAATACTGTGAGTCCGTATGACATGCAAATGACAGGCGTCTCTCTTAGAATCACTGCACACTTCACTTATTTGGGCAGTTACGGGGCCAAAACTCACCAAATAGCTCAAGTATGAACTCAGCCTTACAGGTTGATGTTAGTGCCAAGAAGAAGCACACTCCTTTTACACTGTTGTCAGCTGATTCCACATAGTAGTCAGCAGAAACTGTTCAATTAAACGCTTATACAAATAGAGCCCCACCCTCCCCCCGACAGAGTGTAGAGGGTGTCAGCAGTAAGTTTGTGTTGACGTCACTGATTATTTTGCCCTTCCTCCGATCCGTCAGAACAATAACCCACAAAAAATGTATCCTGTCTGTGGAGAATCCACCTTCCCTCAATCAGCATTTGGTCAGTGATGCATCAGTATTGCTAATTGCCCAAAAAAAAAAAAAGTAGGAGTGGATCTAAAACAGAGATGACACATGAATGAAATGTTTCTATTTGGCCTGTGTTTTTTGCCCACTCCTGCTTTTGGCTACCAAATCATAAGCCAATTCTGATGGGACCATACAGCTTTGCAACTGCTACACAGACAGGATCCGTTGTGTGTATCATTTTGCCTTCCTTCTGACAGATCAGAAGGGTCAAATAAATGATGATGTCAGTCAAGCCAAAAAGGCTAAATAGTGGCCCAGTCATGAAGTGGGGAGGGTGGGAACAGCATGAGAAGTCCACAGAGTGGCCCAATGACATAGTTGTGATGTGAAAGCAGCATGAGGAGACCACAGAGTGGCCCAATGACAGAGTGTGGAGGTGGCAGCAGCATCAGGAGGCCACAGAGTGGCACAATGACATAGTGTGGAGGTGGCGGCAGCATCAGAAGAGCACAGAGTGGCAGGGTGACATAATGTGGAGGTGGCAGCAGCATGAGGAGCCCACAGAGTGGCAGGGTGACATAGTGTGTAGGTGGCATCAGCATCAGCAGGCCAAAGAGTGGCATGGTGATATAGTGTGGAGGTGGCAGCAGCATCAGGAGGCCAAAGAGTGGCAAGGTGACATAATGTGGTGGTGGGCGGCAGCATCAGGAGGCCACAGAGTGGCAAGGTGACATAGTGTGGAGATGGCAGCAGCATGAGGAGACCAAAGAGTGGCAAGGTGACATAGTGTGGAGGTGGTGGCAGCATCAGGAGGCCACAGAGTGGCAAAGTGACATAGTGTGGAGATGGTGGCAGCATCAGGAGGCCACAAAGTGGCAAGGTGACATAGTTTGGAGGTGGCAGCAGCATAAGGAGACCACAGAATGGCAAGGCGACATAGTGTGGAGGTGGCAGAAGCATCAGGAGGCCACAGAGAGGCAAGGTGACATAGTGTGGAGGTGGGTGGCAATACCAGTGCCCGCTGAAAATGGTGGGTGAAAGAAGGGGAACTTTGCATCAGATGTGTGGCATCAGGTGGGTGGCAATATCAGAATAGTAGCCAGAAGAAACTGGTCTCATTTGTCAAAGTGTTGGTGTGGCACCATGGATGATCTAGTCTGATGTATCAGGAATTGTAACATAGTAACATAGTTTATAAGGTCGAAAAAAGACATCTGTCCATTCAGTTTGGCCTGTTATCCTGCAAGTTGATCCAGATGAAGGCAAAAAAAAAAAAAAATCCTGTGAGTTTGAAGCCAATTTTCTCCACTTAAGGGGAAAAAAATTCCATATCAACTCCAATCAGGCAATCGGAATAACTCCCTGGATCAAAGACCCCTCTCTAGTAGCTATAACCTGTAATTGCACTCCAGAAATACATCCAGGCCCCTCTTGAATTCCTTTATTGTACTCACCATCATTACCTCCTCAGGCAGAGAGGTCCATAGTCTCACCGCTCTTACCATAAATAATCAATTTCTATGTTTGTGTACAAAACTTCTTTCTTCCAGACGCAGAGGATGTCCCCTTGTCATAGTCACAGTCCTGAGGATAAATAGATGATGGGAGAGATCTCTTCTGTACTGACTCCTGATATATTTCTACACAGTTATTAGATCTTCCCTCAGTCGTCTTTTTTTTTAAAGTGAATAACCCTAATTTTTATAATCTTTCAGGGTACTGTAGTTCCAGCTATTACTTTAGTTGCCCTCTGCTGAACCCTATCCAGCACAGGCTATGTCTGCCTTGTTCACAATAGCACAGAACTGTACACAGTACTCCATGTGTGGTCTGACTAGTGATTTGTAAAGTAGCAGGGCTATGTTCTCATCACAGGCATCTATGTCCCTTTAGATGCAACCCATTATCTTATTGGCCTTGGCAGAAGCTGCCTGGCACTGGTTTCTACAGCTTAGTTTGCTGTTCACTAAAATTCCTAGGTCCTTTTCTATGTCAGTGTTACCCATTATTTTACCATTTAGTATGTACGGGTGACTTGCAATATTCCTTCCCATGTGCATAACCTTACATTTGTCAGTGTTAAACCTCATCTGCCACTTATCTGCCCAAGCCTCCAATCTATCCCGATCCATCTGTAGCATTTTACTGTCCTCTTCCATGTTAATTACTTTACACAGTTTAGTGTCATCTGCAAACATTTCTATTTTACTGTGCAAGCCTTCTACAAGATCATTAATAAATACTGTATATTGAAGAGAATAGGGCCCAGCACTGACCCCTGAGGTCCTCCACTAGTGACAGTGACCCAATCTGAGTGTGTACCATTAATAACCACCCTCTGTTTTCTATTACTGAGCCAGTAACTTACCCACATACAGACGTTTTCTCCCAGTCCGAGCATTTTTATTTTATATACTAACCTTTCATGAGATACAGTGTCAAATACTTTGGATAAGTCCAAGTATACAACATAAATTGATTTGCCTCTGTCAAGTCTAGGACTTGCCTCCTCATAGAAACCAATTAAATTAGTTTGACATGACTGATCCCTCATGAAGCCATGATGATATGGCATTATTTGATTATTTTCATTGAGGTACTCCAAGATAGCATCTCTTAGAAAACCTTCAAACATTTTACCCATGACAAATGTTAAACTTACCGGCCTATAGTTTCCGGGCTCTGTTTTTGGTCCCTTTTTGAATATTGGTACCACATTTGCTATGTGCCAATTTGTGGAACACTCCAAGTCAGTATAGAGTCCTTAAATATCAGAAATAAGGGTCTGGTTATGACATTACTTAATTTTCTCAGGATATGGGGGTGTATGCCATCTGGTTCTTGTGATTTGTTTATTTTAATCTTTTTAGGCCACTGTTGTACTTCTTTCTGGGTCAGACAGGGTACTTTTAATGGGGAATTGACTTTCACATCCTGCATTACATCTGCAAGTTTATTTTCCTCAGTAAATACAGTGGGGAAAAAATATATATATATTATATAGCTTTGCTTTCTCCACATTGCTCTCTTCAACTCCCCCCTCATTTCTCTTTCCTTATAGTTTTTCAGTGCTTCCTCGCTACCCTCCTGTTTAAGTGATTTAAATTCTTTCTTTTTGTCATCTTTTGCTTTCTTTACAGTTATAGTTAACCACATAGTTTTTTTTTCTTGTTCCTTAACCTTTTATTCCCCTCCCACAATTAGATTTTAGGATGCTTTTAAATATATCCCATTGTGTGGCTGTATTTTTATTTTTGAGGACTTTGTCCCAGTTAGTTAGGCCTATGGCCTCTCTTAGTTGGCTAAATTTAGCTTTTTTGAAGTTTAGCATTTTTGTTCCTCCCTGAGGAAAAACTCTTTTGAATGACAATTGAAAGGTTATTACTTTAAGGTCACTATTTCCTAGGTGTCCCCCAACCTGCACATCTGTTGTTCTGCCAGGTATATTGGTTAATACTAATGTCCCTCTAGTCAGGTCCTGAACCAGTTGGAAAAGGTAATTGTCTTTGGTTATTGCCAAGAACCTGTTTCCTTTATGACATATACAGGTCAGTTTCCTAGTCTATATATGAGTAGTTCAAGTCCCCCATAATAACAACTTCATTATGATCTGCCACCTCGTCTATCTCATTTAGTAGCAGATTTTATGTGGACTCTGATATATTAGATGGTTTATAATAGAGGTGGGACGACAAATCCGTCGAGATTCGTGGACTCAAATCCCGACCTCATTTATGAGATTTGAATTCGACAAATCCTGAATCATCTGTATCACCATCCTCAGGACAGCAATACAGATGCCCTGCCTATGCTGTGGAAGGGGAGGGAGAGGCATGTCTGCTAGGATTCAAACCCACAACCTTCCGTATCAGAGGCAAGGCACTTACCCACACAGCTATAAGAGTGGCATAGATACTTACTGAAAAAATATGAGACTTCTACTGTAGACTCTGTTATAGCTGTTATAGCCAGTGTACATCTATACACATGACAGCTGCCTCAACACACCCAGCTCTGCTATATCTCTATATGACAGCTGCCCCAGCACACTCAGCTCTGCTATATCTCTATATATGATAGCTGCCCAGCACACTCAGCTCTGCAACATCTATACACATGACAGCTGCTCCAGCACACTCAGCTCTACTATATCTCTATATATGATAGCTGCCCCAGCACACCCACTATGATACTGGGACATGGGGGTGGGAGGAGAGAGGCACTTGATAGTGGCACATGGGGGAGGCACTTGATACTCGCACATGATGGGGTGGCATCTATGGGGACACTTACTGGCATATTATTGGGGACATTATGAGTGTCCCTTTTTACTGGCACATTATTGGGGGCGCTATGGAGGAATCTACTGAGGCCACAAAGAAGGGGCATTTTATATGGGGGGCTCTGTGTGGTACTAGTATTATCAGGGGGTTTATCTGTTTCTGCAGTTTTGTATTGGGGAGCACAGCGGCACAGTATTGGGGGTGGTAGGATCATTTGTCCAGAAGATGAGAGGATGATGGAAAAGTAGTAAACTAAGATATTTTTTTGTCAAACTGCAGAAACTAAAAATTGGTGAAAAATGGTGGTCTAATCTGACGGTCTGAAAGGAGAAGATGAGGAAAGAGAACATCTACATTAAAGAGACATCACTGGATGTAAGAGGTATGTGTGCAGTATTACCCTGTATTTCCAATTTTTTTTCAATTCCAAATCCTTTGTTAAAAAAGTAAGGACTCTTTATTTTTCATATTAAAAGAATATTGAGTTTGGAACACATTGTTTCTTACACCGTTTACACAATTCTTATGTACGTGATTCATAGGATTTGAGATTCAAAAGATTCAAGAGATTCAAGAACCTTTTTGGATTCGGATTCGGATTCGAAAAAAAATTGGCTTTGTCCCACCTCTAGTTTATAATAAACTCATATTAGTATTTTATTATTGTTTTTGCCTCCATGTATTTCTACCCACATTTACTCTACATGTTCATGTCCCTCACTTATATCTTCTCAGACTGTGGGCTTTACATAAAGGCAGGCCCCTCCCCCTGTCCGGTTTTTGCAATCCTTTCTAAACAGACTGTAACCCTGTACATTAATTGCCAAGTCATAGCTATCATCCAGCCATGTCTCAGTTATTCCCACTATGTCATAGTCCCTCTTACACATCACTAATTCCAGTTCACCAGTTTTATTAGTCAGACTACTGGCATTAGTATACATACAATTAAGAGGTTTATGTATATTTTTTACCCTACACCTTTCCTTCTGAACTGTTCTAATCCCTCCTTCCATTCCTCCTCCAGTCCCATTACCTTGTCCCCGGTCTCTATCTGCACTATTTTTCCATCCTATAACGTAATTACCCTCCCCAGTCCCTAGTTTAAACACTCCTCCTACCTTCTAGCCATCTTCTCCAAACACAGCTACCCCTTTTCCATTGAGGTGCAGCCCATCCCTGCGCAGAGCCTGTATCCAACAGAGAAGTTAGCCCAGTTCTCCAGAAACCCCAACCCCTCCACCACTTCTTGAGCCACTTGTTAACCTCCCTAATCTCCCGCTGCCTTTTTAAGGATGCTCTACCTACCTCTAACTTTGTCATTGGTTCTGATATGGACCATGACCACTGGGTCTTCTCCAGAGCCTCCCAGTAATCTGTCAACCCGATCCGCGATGCATCAAACTTGAGCACCAGGAAGACAAGACACCTCACACTGGGTCCGGCTGCAGCAGTGCTCTCCCTGAACTGACATCCCCCTCATCTGTCAGCCTTGCAAACTTGTTGGGGCGTGTCAGATCAGGGATAGCCTCCCTGGCACTCTTCCCTCTACCCCACTTTCTAACTGTTATCCAGCTAGCTACATAACTTTCCTGAGCCTCCTCGATACCACTCTTCTCTACATCTACCCCATAGAGTGCTTGCTCAGTGAGCAGCAAACTCTTTTCCAAATTGTCAACACAGTGTTTAAACTCGTCCGGTTAGGTACGCGATATGTGATACCAAACGGGCAATTTGCTCACATTTTGAACAAAGATATGCACCCTCAAACGGCTGTTCCAGGACTACATACATTAGTCGGGATGTGCATTGGACTGTGCTGTCAATAATGGAACACATACTAAATGGGGATTATGCAAGAAAAGAGAAAAAATACAAACCGGATTCCAAAAAAGTTGGGACACAATACAAATTGTGAATAAAAACTGAATGCAATGATGTGGAGATGGCAAATGTCAATATTTTATTTGTAATAGAACGTAGATGACAGATCAAACGTTTAATCCGAGTAAATGTACAATTTTAAAGGAAAAATATGTTGATTCAAAATTTCACGGTGTCAACAAATCCCCAAAAAGTTGGGACAAGTAGCAATAAGAGGCTGGAAAAAGTACATTTGAGCATAACGAAGAGCTGGAAGACCAATTAACACTAATTAGGTCAATTGGCAACATGATTGGGTATAAAAAGAGCTTCTCAGAGTGGCAGTGTCTCTCAGAAGCCAAGATGGGTAGAGGATCACCAATTCCCACAATGTTGCGCAGAAAGATAGTGGAGCAATATCAGAAAGGTGTTACCCAGCGAAAAATTGCAAAGACTTTGCATCTGTCATCATCAACTGTGCATAACATCATCTAAAGATTCAGAGAATCTGGAACAATCTCTGTGCGTAAGGGTCAAGGCCGTAAAACCATACTGGATGCCCGTGATCTCCGGGCCCTTAAACGACACTGCACAACAAACAGGAATGCTACTGTAAAGGAAATCACAGAATGGGCTCAGGAATACTTCCAGAAACCATTGTCAGTGAACACAATCCACCGTGCCATCCTCCGTTGCCAGCTGAAACTCTACAGTGCAAAGAAGAAGCCATTTCTAAGCAAGAGCCACAAGCTCAGGTGTTTTCACTGGGCCAGGGATCATTTAAAATGGAGTGTGGCAAAATGGAAGACTGTTCTGTGGTCAGACGAGTCACGATTCGAAGTTCTTTTTGGAAATCTGGGGCGCCATGTCATCCGGACCAAAGAGGACAAGGACAACCCAAGTTGTTATCAATGCTCAGTTCAAAAGCCTGCATCTCTGATGGTATGGGGTTGCATGAGTGCGTGTGGCATGGGCAGCTTGCATGTCTGGAAAGGCACCATCAATGCAGAAAAATATATTCAGGTTCTAGAACAACATATGCTCCCATCCAGATGTCATCTCTTTCAGGGAAGACCCTGCATTTTTCAACAAGATAATGCCAGACCACATTCTGCATCAATCACAACATCATGGCTGCGTAGGAGAAGGATCCGGGTACTGAAATGGCCAGTCTGCAGTCCAGATCTTTCACCTATAGCGAACATTTGGCGCATCATAAAGAGGAAGGTGCAACAAACAAGGCCCAAGACACATTGAACAGTTAGAGGCCTGTATTAGACAAGAATGAAAGAGCATTTCTATTTCTAAACTTGAGAAACTGGTCTCCTCGGTCCCCAGACGTCTGTTGAGTGTTGTAAGAAGAAGGGGAGATGCCACACAGTGGTGAAAATGGCCTTGTTCCAACTTTTTGGGGATTTGTTGACACCATGAAATTCTGATTCAACATATTTTTCCCTTAAAATGGTACATTTTCTCAGTTTAAACTTTTGTTCCGTGATTTATGTTCTATTCTGAATAAAATATTAGAAGTTGGCACCTCCACATCATTGCATTCAGTATTTATTCACGATTTGTAGAGTGTCCCAACTTTTTGGGAATCCGGTTTGTACAATATGGTGTAGTGATAAGAATCTAACTTACTGTAGTCCCTTCCTAAATTCTCTAAAACTCAAGTCATGTAATCTAAAGTCACAAACCCACACTGGAAATCAAACACGCAAACACTCACAAACTCGCATTGTTTGTCTGCTTGTATAAATAGAGCTCTCAAACCAGACAGCTTTTTTTCCTCTGGATTCAAAGTACTGAGCTGCCCTCAAGACTGGCTATTTAATTTCTCCCAATTAGATAGCCACACCCTAATTACTCACCTGTACAACATCCTGGAGAAGGAAGAGAAAAAAAAAATGTAATCACAGTATACTCTCAGCTGCTATGAAATAAACCTGGCAGCAAAACCAATTCACAGTGTAATAATTAGACTACACTGCTCTGACTTGGTACAGAGTACAGTAAAGTCCGACACAGCCACTCAGCAATGCACACAAATAATTTAGCTCTCACAGATACTCACTCACGTAATCTAAAGTCACACACTTAATACAAACAAACACTTGATCTCAAACACACGAATGCTCACAAACTTGCATTGTTTGTCTACTTGTATAAGTGCAGCTCTCAAGCCAGACTGCTTTTTTTCCCTCTAGATTCAAAGGACTGAGATGCCCTCAGGACTGGCTATTAAACGTCTCCTAATTAGATAGCCACACCCTGGAGAAGGAAGAGAAAAATAATAATAATAATAATAATAATAATAATAATAATATGTAGGTGGAAATCCTGGCTGATCCACGCCTGATTTGTCTTGACAAAGGTCAGTTTATCCACATTTTGGTTGGACAGGCGAGTTCTTCTTGGGGTAACTATGGCCCCCGCCACACTAAACACCCGCTCTGATGCCACACTACTGACAGGACAGCTTTTCCAGGGCAAATTCATCCAGTTGCTGCCGCAAATCCTGTTTGGCTGCCCAGTAGTCCAGCGGATCTTCAATGACGGCTGGCAGGGTGCACTCCAAGTATGTCACCACCTGCTGGTTCAGGTTCTGCTCTACATCTAGCTTCTGCTGAGTAGTTTATTCACTAGGCGGGTGAAGAAAGCTGCTCATCAGCAACTGTAGACTCAGGCTGCTGCTGATGGAGCTGGTACTGCTCCTGCCACCCCACCCCTCCCCACCAGCCATGGCAGTAGAAAGTGAGAGCAGAGGGCCCCCATGGTAAGACCAGCAAGATGGATGATAGAGTAGGATGTCTCTATAGTAGTTCTGTTTGTCCTCCCTCTCAGTGGGTGTGAAAAAGGCCTTCATTTTGTACCCGTAGCAAATCCAACAAGGTGGAGAGCCAGAAGTCATCCCTCTGCCGAATGGTGACAATTTGTTTGTCACTACCAAAGTAAGTGAGCATGAATCGGGCCATTTGTACAAGTGACTCGGAGGGACTCCCTGCCTCCATATCCACTGCATAATGCCACAGTGTGTCTGGGTCCTCTGCCTCATCTTACTCATTGCCCTGTAGCTCCTTTGGCTGCTCCTCCTCCTCCTCTCCTGTCACCTGTGTAGCAAAACCACCCATTTTGCTACACATTGCTTGTGCTCTAATGTCCTCCTCCTCCTCCAGTTCAGCCCCAATAGGACTCATGTGGCCGTGAGAGCTAGGCGCCACATCTCCAGTCCCCTGACCAGCCAGATTTACCAGCATCTGTTCCAGGACATGAAGCACTGGAATGACATCGTTCATCCCGTAGTCCTGCCACTGACAAATAATGTGGCCTCCTCAAAGGGCCACTTGTTGACATTGAAGTTACACAGGGGAGTAGTCCTGCCCACATGGATCTTCAGGAAATCATTTATGGCCTTTCTCTGTTTGTTCAGTTGGTCCAACATATGGAGGGTGGAATTCCAATGGAAGGAAATGTCACATATCAGCCTATGTTGGAGGATGCTGTTCTGCCACTGCAGATCAAGGAGGGTGTGCTTTGTTGTGTACAAGTGGCTGAAGTGCATGCAACGTTTCCTGGCCATTTTTAGCATGTCTTGCAGATTGGTTGAAGACTTCAGGAACCGCTTGATTACCAGATTGAAGACGTGTGCCATGCAGGTTGCATGGCTCAGCCCTCCTTGATGCAGCGCCAACACATTGTTCTTCCTGTTGTCGGTCACTTTGGTTCTGATTTTCAGTTGAAGCAGATAAAGCCAGGATTAATTTTTTTGCTGAAGGACATGGAGCATTTTCTCCCCTGTGTGACTCCATTCGCCCAGGAAAACGAGGTGCAGAACAGCGTAACACCACCGCACCCTGCACAAGTGGTATTCTGGAGGGGCAATGTGAATTGTCCCTGCAGTGGAGGCTGAGGACACAGGGGAGGATGAGGAGGCATAGGTGGACATTGTCGCTGGACGACTGGCATGGCAACGTGGAGGCAAAAGCAGCGTCACCTGGCCAAGTTGCTGGTGTGGCTGTGCAGGAACCACACTGACAGGCTCAAAGACTAGCCCACCTTCTGTTCTACATGTGTGTACAGGGTTGGTACTGCCTTTTTGGCAAAAAAATGACGGCTTGGGACTCTCCATATTGGCTCGGCACAAGCCATCAGTTTTCTGAAATGTGCAGAGTCCACATACTTGGAAAAGGAGGGATTGCAGCACCAACAACTTGGACAAGAGCACATTCAGCTTCTGCGCCATTGGAGTGCACACATACTGTTGTCTCTTGGAAATCGCTTCGGTGATCGATTGCTGATGGAATGACTGACTAGGAGCAGCAGGAGGGTGAGGAGCAGGAGCATCAGGACAAGCAGATGACGGGATGGACAGAAAGTTCCCTTCGGCTGAGGTGGTGGAGCCTTGACTGCATTAAACTGGGTGTGTGCCACTGGGTGATGCAGCAGTTGCTGCAGCAGGCTGGACTACCACATCTGATCCACGGTTCACCCAGGGCACTTTATGGCGACGCTGCATATATTGACACAGGGCCATGGTGCCAACATTGGCACCCTGGCCACGCTTTACCCTCTGCCCAAAGATTCTAAAGATTCTACATATGGCCACTTTCAACTCCAGCGGCTTAACAAAAAACTGCCACACCGCCGAGTAGGCGATTTTACCCTTTACACTATGCACTGACTGACTGCTATCGCAGCTGCCTCCTTGAATACCTGAACGGCTACTTCTCGGGCAGGTATGCTACAGCTCCCACGCCACTCTCCTCATCACTACTTGCCTGCCTACCAAAGGAAGCGGCGGATGTCTCCTCCAGATCTTACCTGGGCAGTAGCTGCTAACTGTCCTCTATTAGCTCGTCCTTGCGGTATATTGGAGCTCAGCCCACAGCATGCAATACTTCTCTGGCTGAGGGAATAGAAAAGGACAGAGGCAGGTTGAGGACAGGTGTGTACACAGGGCCTGCTCCCGGGCCATGCCAACTAAGGGTTGTGTCTGACAAACCCACCGACTCTTGGCTGGCGGTGTCTGATGTCACTTTGGATGACCTAGTTAATCATTCAAGAACCGCTGGGTTGCTGGTCAAGACACAAACGCTAGATGACACCGGGAGCTCAGGCCTTTCGCTGCAACCCCTGCTACCACGCCCCCTTACTCTGCTTTGACCTCTGCCAGAAACATTTAGGCCTCTGCCACTCCCCTGTACTCTCGGCACCTCTCTGTCTAACATACTGTTAGATCAAATAATCACATGTTAGATCAAATGTTTTTTTTTTATTTCGCCACTAATACACGGCAAACAGGGCTTTAGAATATATCAGTGCAACACTGATAGGCAATTAGGCCCTCAATTTTTTCTACTTTTCTACAACACAAAAGGCTTTTCAACGGATAAGTGCAATGCTGAACGGCAAATATGTTTTTATTTCGCCATTAATACACGGAAAACAGGGCTTTAGAATATAATCACTGCACCGCACAAGGGCAAATATATTTGTATTTTGCCACTTATACATGGCAAAAAGGGTTTTACAAAATATAACTGGTCAGCACAATAGCAAATAAGACGTACTCTAGAAATATTTCCTTCTAATGAACCCTGTTAATGTATCAAACAGCACTTGCACCCCAATAACAAGAACGGTTTGCTGGAATGACAGAGCTGTGTAATTTGAATCCCCAGTCAGTGCAGCAAGGTGTAATAGGATTGTTTCTATTACCCAGGCTGTAACCTCCCCTACTGAACCCTGTTCTACACAAATGCTATAGAACAATTCCTCCCTATCCTTTCCCTGGATTTATAAATCATTTTTTCGCCACAATCAAGTCTTTCCTATCACTGTCACTAGCTCCTGCAGATGTCTCTCCCTGCACTAAGTACACTGGTAAATGGCAAAATCTAAGATGGCTGCCGCTATTTATAGGGCTGTGAAATCACAGGGCTGGCTGGCTTCTGATTGGCTGCATGCATGACATTTTGGGTGATCCTGCCTTCGCAGAATTCTTTTCTCCATATCCTCATACGTGCAGCAGCCAGTTTAGGAAAAAAATTGATTCGTTAACATAAAGTGTTAGGAAATTCGGCTTCGGTGCAAATCAAATTCCACTTCGTCAGCTTCGATTTGCTCATCTCTACTAGCAATATTGAAAGATGGATGCAGAATCCATATCCATACTCCGGATGACCTAGCAGAGGCTTGGCCACACCTGGGTATACCTCCTATTAAACTTCCATTGTGGATGCCTATACGGTCAGATGTCCTTCCAGATTTGCCACAGATGGAACCATGATTGGTGGTGTCTCAAGTCAAACCATCAAAACAGAAGAGGAGCGGTGGGTTAGGCACCAAAAAACTGGACACTTAACTGTCATTTACTGTTATACGGCATAGACCCTCTACACCTGCAGTGTTGCCCTTCTTATTGGATGGGACTCGCACCCCAACAGCCCAAAGAGCTGGGGTGCATCACTTAACTATCTTTCCTACCTGTTTATGAGTAGGACTAATCCACTTAAGCAATTATTTTGCTCACTATTCCTCTGTTTAATATTCTATAGTCTTTTATGCAAAGTTATGGAGTTTAATATGTTTTTTTTTTGTTATGTTTTCCCCTTTATATCAACAAGAACGGAGGCATATGGTGCTGTGATCCGTGCTAGAGGGTGCGCTGGACTGGGCCTCTCGATGTGGTCTAACTATGGCTTGTACAATGCCATTGGTTCACCTTGAGATGCCCACAATCTACCAAGTGTGCGCTGTGGCGGTGACAGTGACAGAATGTGCACCCTGACTTTCTTGTTCTGATAGGTTATATATTACTACTACTTTACTTTATTGTATTCAAATTCCTTCAAATGTATATAGAAATCGATAATAAGGACGACAAACCGTGCCTCGGATCAGGATGACACTCCCCCTCTCCTTCCCTACTAACATATACCTTAATATGTTGTTTTTTTCCAATGTTATTTTCATGGCATTTAGATTTCAAGTCACTAACTTTCAGAAAGGCATTGCTGTGCTGTATATTGTTCACAGACGCTTTTTCACTGAGTACTAACCTACCCCATCACTCTTAACAGTTTCTACCCGCTTAAGTTCCAGAGAATCCCTCCTTTCTCTAGGGAATCACTTAAGTATATGTTCTTATCCCCACCCCCTTTTCTATACACATCATCGCTAAAATCATAGTATGAACCTATAATGTCAAGGGACTTAACTGTCCTGTTAAACGTAGTTACCTGCTGTCCTTACTGCAGAAAGACAAGGTTTCTATTTTGCTATTGCAAGAAACACATTTTAAAACCAAGAAAATACCCATACTACCCACAAATTATTTTTCCACATGGCACCACCATACTAATGACTAGTCAGCCTCAAAGGGAGTCTCAATTGCACTGCACAAAGAGCTCCCTTTCACCCTTCTGTCTCACCACACTGATACAGAAGGATGAGTTATTTTCCTGAAAGGCAAAGTAGGTGCAACCACATACAGTTGTGTTGAAAATAATAGTAGTCAGACATCACTAACGTGATCAATCACTGTTTCTGGTAGAAATTATATTTCTAGCAGGTGTAGTAGAGTAATAGAAACCCAACAGACCTAACAGTCATGACATGCATGCTGCTGATTCTGTATAATTGAATCACTAATTGAAAGGGGCATGTTCAAAATAATTGCAGCGTGGAGTTCAATTAGTGAGGTCATTCATTCTTTGAAGAACAGGTGGCAATTATTGCCCTTATTTAAGGAAGGAAGGAAGGCAGCAAATGTTGTACATGCTGATTACAGTGCATTTCTCTCTGAACTTCTGAGGCAAAGGTTTGTTCCAGGCATTGTTCAGAAGAACAGTGTACCCTGATTAAAAGTTGATTGGAGAGGGGAAAACATATAATGAAGTGCAGAAAATGATAGGCTGCTCAGCTAAAATGATCGCAATGGCAACCAAAACCTGAAAAACGTTGAAGATAGTGAAAAACTGCCATTCGAATAGATAGATGAATAGCCAAATTGGCAAGGACTCAGCAAAAAAATCAGCTCTAGGAACATCAAAGAAGGTCTAAAGTTACCTGTGAGTACTGTTACAATTAGAAGATGCCTATGTGAAGCCAAGCTATCTGAAAGAAGCTCCCGCAAAGTCCCACTGCTGAAAAAAAAGACATGTGCTGAAGAGGTTACAATTTGCCAAAGAGCACATTGACTGGCCTAAAGAGACACTTTATGGACTGATGAAAGTAAGATTGAATTCAAGCCACAGTACACTGTGAAGACAGTGAAGCATGGTGGCGCAAGCATCTTGATATGGGGATGTTTATAATACTACGGCGCTGGGCCTATTTATCGCATACCGGGGATCATGAATTAGTTTGAATACATCAGAATACTTGAAGAGGTCATGCTGCCTTATGCTGAAGAGGAAATGCCTTTGAAATTTGTTTTCTAACAAGACAACGACCGCAAACACACCAGTGAACGTGCATCATCTTGGTTCCAGACCAACAAGATTGACGTTATGGGGTGGCCAGCCCAATACCTGGATCTTAATCCAATAGAAAACTTTTAGGGTGATGTAAAAAATACAATTTCTGAAGCAAAACCAAGAAATAGAGAAGAACTGTGGAATGTAGTCCAATAATTCTGGGCTGGAATACCTGTTTGCAGGTTCCAGAAGTTGGTTGACTCCATGCAACACAGGTGTACAGAAGTTCTCAGAAACAGTGGTTATACTAAATATTAGTTAAGCAATTCAAAGGAAAGCAAACTCTTCACACATTTTTCAGTTTATATAGTGAATGTTTGAGTTTGTAAAGAAGAATACAAACACTGCTATTTTTTTGAACAGTCTAATATTCACTTGTCTTATTTTTTTTTTCATAGGAACAACACAAATTTGATATATTTTTCTTCATGTTTTGATTTGGAATAGAATGTGTAGTGTTCCCAATGCATTTGTCTGTATGGAAATAAAAGCTATTAGAAGGATTTTGAGGTTTATTCACTTTTTTTAAAGACACTGCTATTATTTTGAACACAACTGTATACTATAGCTAGTGGTGACTCTAGGAACAACATATGATGGGGAGGGGAGCACATAAGATACCACAGTCAAAAATTGGGGGGCACTAATAATTTTCACCACTTAATCATACTACTGAAAAAAAAAAAGCAACAAAATAAGCATATATAAATAAGATTAACAAATACAAGAGTATTGCGGTATGCAGGGATACCTTTTTATTGTACTAACCTAATACTTAACAGACAAGCTTTCAAGAGCTTTCGGTTCTTCCTCTGTATTGCTTCAGACCTGAGAAAGAGATAAACACTCTTGAAAATGTTTCTTTATAGTTTAAAGCAGTTTCAGCAAACACCAGGGCTGTGTAAATAATCCCATATGTTAAACATGTCACTAAAGAAGACCAATGAACAGATGCTCACAGGCTTATTCACAGAAGGGTGAAGAGTTTGGAGATGGGAACAATCTAGGACAACATAACTGAATAGGAAAGTGAGCTGAATTGGAGATTTTTTTTTTTGTTAAATCAGCTATGTTGTCCTATATTTTCACTTCTCCTGACTTCTCCAAACTCTTCACCCTTGTGTGAAATAACCCTGTTGGTGTTGTTAGTGTGTGCAACTAATACTACTTATTCTGCTTGTAATGCAGAATGCGGTGGTCAGGGGTGCGTCTAACGCATAGTGCTACGGTCAGGGGTGCGTGTAACTCGGGGTGCACTGGTCAGAGGTGCTTGTGACGCAAGGTGCGTTAGTCAGCGGTGCATGTAAAGCAGGGTGTGCTGGTCAGGGGTGCATGTAACACAGGGGGCTTTGGTCAGGGGTACATTGCAGATGGAAAGGGTACTTAAAGTTCTGATGTACTCTGTCTTCATGCCTTCTTCCTCTAGGTGTGGTGGCAGGGGGAGGGGAGCGCAAGCATGTTTCCTGATGTTAAATCCCCAAGCCACAATCTTTTCTGCCTCTGAAGGCCCTGCTAGGCTGAAATACACAGGCAGCCAATGGCAGTGCTGCCCTCTCCCTCCCAGTCAATAGCAGCTGAGGTGGGCGGGGGAAAAATTCACTTGGCTGCCGACTGCCGAAGGGCCCCGTAGTGAAGCGGGGGCAGAATGGGCAGTACTTTCAGTTTGGCAAAACTGACAGATCGCCGCTGTACTCAGGGCCGTCTTTAATATTGATTGGACCCTGGGCAAGAATTTACTTGGGCCCCCTGGATCCCGCCTTCCCACACCCTAGCATGCAATCACGCCCTCCACCACAACACACACACACAAATCCACACACCTCGTAGAGTAGTAAACTATACCACCTTTCGGGACTGGAGTTTTTGTTTTGCGCTGCCTGCCTTCCCAGAGCCATAACTTCTTATTTGTCTGTTCACATAGCTAAATGAGGGCTTATTTTTTGCGTCAAAAGTTTTACCTTCCAACGCCACCATTTAATATTGCAAATGATGTAGTGGAAAGCGGGAAAAAAATTCCAAATTAAGTGAAATTGCAACAAAAAAAAAAGCAATTCCACGACAGTTTATTTTTTATTTTTTTATTACGACATTTGATTTAAGACAAAAATGAACAGTTACTTTCATTCTACAGGTCAGTACAAATCCAGCAATACCTTATATGTATATATTTCTTTCGTTTTGATAGTGATAAAAAAATTAAAAGTGGGAAAAAAATCAGTTTTCTTTTTTTGTTGCATATTTTGACCCCTATAACTTTTTTGTAATTATGTGTACGGAGCTTTATGGGGGCAGAATTTTTGCGGGGCAATCTGCACCTTTCATTGATACCATTCTGGGGTGTGTATGACTTTTTGATTACTTTTTATAAAAATCAAATTGTAGAAGAGGAGGCGATCAAAAACGCTGAATCTGCCATTTGGCCTTTTTTTTTAGTTTTGCTGTTTGCCGCATTGGGAATATATTTTTAAACTATAGGCATTTTCACACATTGTGACACCCATGATGTGTATTTTATTTATTTTCATTTTTTATTTTTATTTTTTAGGAAAAGGGGGGTTATTTTAATTTTTATGTTTATTTTATTTATTATATTAACCCCTTAAGGACTCAGCCCTCTTTCACCTTAAGGACCAGGCCATTTTTTGCAAATCTGACCAGTGTCACTTTAAGTGCTGATATCTTTAAAACGCTTTGATTTATTGAGGCCATTTTGAGATTGTTTTTTCGTCACATATTGTACTTCATGACACTGGTAAAATGAAGTAAAAAAAATTTCATTTTTATTTATAAAACAATACCAAATTTACCAACATTTTTTAAAAATTTAGCAAATTTCAAAGTTTCAATTTTCTCTACTTCAATAATACATAGCAATACCTCCAAAAATAGTTATTACTTTACATTCCCCATATGTCTACATCATGTTTGGATCATTTTGGGAATGATAAGTTATTTTTTGGGGATGTAACAAGGCTTAGAAGTTTAGAAGCAAATCTTGAAATTTTTCAGAAATTTTCAAAAACCCAATTTTTAGGGACCAGTTCATGTCTGAAGTCACTTTGTGAGGCTTACATAATAGAAACCACCCAAAAATGACCCCATTCTATAAACTATTACCCTCAAGGTATTCAAAACTGATTTTACTAACTTTGTTAACCCTTTAGGTGTTCCACAAGAATTTATGGAATATAGAGATACAATTTCAAAATTTCTTTTTTTTGGCAGATTTTCCATTTTTTATATATTTTTTTTCCAGTTACAAAGCAAGGGTTAACAGCCAAATCAAACTCAATATTTATGGCCCTGATTCTGTAGTTTACAGAAAAACCCCATATGTGGTCGTAAACTGCTGTATGGGCACACGGCAGGGCGCAGAAGGAAAGCAATGCCTTACGGTTTTTGGAAGGCAGGTTTTGCAAGACTGATTTTTTTTGACACCATGTCCCATTTGAAGTCCCCTGATGCAACCCTAGAGTAGAAATTCCATAAAAGTGACCCCATCTAAGAAACTACACCCCTCAAGGTATTCAAAACAGATTTTATAAACGATGTTAACCCTTTAAGTGTTCCACAAGAGTTATTGGCAAATGGAGATTAAATTTCGGAATTTAAATTTTTTTGGCAAATCTTCCATTTTAATCAATTTTTCCCAGTAACAAAGCAAGGGTTAGCAGCCAAACAAAACTTAACATTTATGGCCCTGATTCTGTAGTTTACAGAAACACCCCATATGTGGTCGTAAACTGCTGTGCGGGCACACGGCAGGGTGCAGAAGGAAAGGAATGCCATACGGTTTTTGGAAGGCAGGTTTTGCTGAACTGTTTTTTTTTTACACCATGTCCCATTTGAAGCCCCCTGATGCACCCCTAAAGTGGAAACTCCATAAAAGTGACCCCATCTAAGAAACTACACCCCTCAAGGTATTCAAAACTGATTTCACAAACGTTGTTAACCCTTTAGGTGTTCCACAAGAATTAATGGAAAATAGAGAAACAATTTCAAAATTTCACTTTTTGGGCAGATTTTCCATTTTAATAATTTTTTTTTCCAGTTACAAAGCAAGGGTTAACAGCCAAATCAAACTGAATATTTATCGCCCTGATTCTTTGGTTTTTTTGACACCATGTCCCATTTGAAGCCCCCTGATGCACCACTAGAGTAGAAACTCCAAAAAAGTGGCCCCATTTTTGAAACTACAGGATAGGGTGGCAGTATTGTTGGTACTAGTTTAGGGTACATATGATTTTTGGTTGCTCTATATTACACTTTTTGTGAGGCAAGGTAACAAGAAATAGCTGTTTTGTCACCATTTTTATTTTTTTGTTATTTACAACATTCATCTGACAGGTTAGATCATGTGATATTTTTATAGACCAGGTTGTCACAGATTCGGCAATACCTAATATGTATACTTTTTTTTTTATTTATGTAAGTTTTACACAATGATTTCATTTTTGAAGCAACAAAAAACATGTTTTAGTGTTTCCATAATCTGAGAGCCATCATTTTTTAAGTTTTTGGGCGATTATCTTAGGTAGGGTTTCATTTTTTGTGGGATGAGATGATGGTTTGATTGGCACTATTTTGGGGTGCATATGACTTTCTGATCGCTTTCTATTACACTTTTTGTGATGTAAGGTGACAAAAAATTGTTTATTTAGCACAGTTTGTATTTTACATTTTTTACGGTGTTCATCTGAGGGGTTATCTCATGTGATATTTTTATAGAGCCGGTCGATACGGATGCAGCGATACCTAATATGTATACTTTTTTATTTATGTAAGTTTTACACAATGATTTCATTTTTGAAGCAAAAATAAAACATGTTTTGTGTCTCCATATTCTGAGAGCCATAGTTTTTTTTTCGGTTTTGGGGCGATTATCTTAGGTAGGGTATTATTTTTGTGGGATGAGATGACGGTTTGATTGGAACTATTTTGGGGTGCATATGACTTTTTGATCGCTTGCTATTACACTTTTTGTGATGTAAGGTGACAAAAAATTGTTTATTTAGCACAGTTTATTTTTTATTTTTTACGGTGTTCATCTGAGAGGTTAGGTCATGTGATATTTTTATAGAGCCAGTCGATACGAACGCGGCGATACCAAATATGTATACTTTTTTTTATTTATGTAAGTTTTACACAATAACAGCTTTTTCATATTCATATTCTGAGCCATAGCTTTTTTTTTTTTTTTCATTTTTTGGGCGATTGTCTCCGGTAGGGGATCATTTTTTGTGGGATGAGGTGACGGTTAGATTGGTACTATTTTGGTGGGCAAACGCCTTTTTGATCGCTTGCTGTTGTACTTTTTGTGATGTAAGGTGACCAAAAATGGCTTAACACAGTTTTTTTTTTTTTGTTTTTTTTACGGTGTTCATCTGAGGGGTTAGGTCATGTTATATGTTTATAGAGCCGGTCGATACGGATGCGGCGATACCTAATATGTATACTCCCCCCCCCCCCCCATTTTTTGACAATTTTTTTTCACTTTTTTGGGGGAAAATGACGTTTTTGTTTATTTTTACTTGAAACTTTTAATTTTTGGGGGGAAAAATTTATAAAAAAAAAAAGAAAATCACTTTATTTTTTGGTCCCACTTTGGGACTTGAACTTTTGGGGGTATATTCTTTTACAATGCATTCCAATACTTCTGTATTTGAATGCATTGGCTGTATGAGTAATACTGTGTCTATTACTCATACAGCTTCCGGGGCCTGTGAGATCCAGGGGGCTGGATCTCACAGTCTCTTTACCGGAAGGCAGCACAGATGCCTCAGGTAGCATTGCGCTGGCTTTCATGCCATCGGGTCCCCCCCACAGCCGCTGGACCCGATAGCACCACCGCCGCTGGACCAGGTAAAAGCCGCAAACTGCAGGTCTGAATTGATTTGCGGCGATTGCCGACACGGGGGTCACGGGACCCCCCCCCCCACGCATTTAGCCGAGGTGCCTGCTCAATGATTTGAGCAGGCACCTTGTTCCGATCACCGTTTGCCGGTACGTCATGTGTCCTTAAGGACTCGGGAAACATGCCGTACCGGTACATCATGTGTCCGTAAGGGGTTAATATCTATTTTATTATTATTTTTTAAACGTTTATTTTTTTAGGGAACTATAACATGCAATCATTAGGGATGAGCGAACTCGAACTGTATAGTTCGGGTTCGTACCGAATTTTGGGGTGTCCGTGACACGGACCCGAACCCGGACATTTTCGTAAAAGTCCGGGTTCGGGTTCGGTGTTCGTCGCTTTCTTGGCGCTTTTGTGACGCTTTCTTGGCGCTTTTTGAAAGGCTGCAAAGCAGCCAATCAACAAGCGTCATACTACTTGCCCCAAGAGGCCATCACAGCCATGCCTACTATTGGCATGGCTGTGATTGGCCAGAGCACCATGTGACCCAGCCTCTATTTAAGCTGGAGTCACATAGCGCCGCCCGTCACTCTGCTCTGATTAGCGTAGGGAGAGGTTGCGGCTGCGACAGTAGGGCGAGATTAGGCAGATTAACTCCTCCAAAGGACTTGATTAACTGATCGATCTGCAGCTGTGGATCATTGAGCTGCTGATCCTCAATTGCTCACTGTTTTTAGGCTGCCCAGACCGTTTGTCAGTCACATTTTTCTGGGGTGATCGGCGGCCATTTTGTGTCTTGTGGTGCGCCAGCACAAGCTGCGACCAAGTGCATTTAACCCTCAATGGTGTGGTTGTTTTTTGGCTAAAGCCTACATCAGGGTGAAGCTGTCACACCAAGTGCATTTAACCAGCAATAGTCTGTTCATTTTTTGGCCATATACAAAATCAGGGGCAAGCTGCGCCTGTCACCAAGTGCATTTAACCCTCAATGGTGTGGTTGTTTTTTGGCTAAAGCCTACATCAGGGTGAAGCTGTCACACCAAGTGCATTTAACCAGCAATAGTCTGTTCATTTTTTGGCCATATACAAAATCAGGGGCAAGCTGCGCCTGTCACCAAGTGCATTTAACCCTCAATGGTGTGGTTGTTTTTTGGCTAAAGCCTACATCAGGGTGAAGCTGTCACACCAAGTGCATTTAACCAGCAATAGTCTGTTCATTTTTTGGCCATATACAAAATCAGGGGCAAGCTGCGCCTGTCACCAAGTGCATTTAACCCTCAATGGTGTGGTTGTTTTTTGGCTAAAGCCTACATCAGGGTGAAGCTGTCACACCAAGTGCATTTAACCAGCAATAGTCTGTTCATTTTTTGGCCATATACAAAATCAGGGGCAAGCTGCGCCTGTCACCAAGTGCATTTAACCCTCAATGGTGTGGTTGTTTTCTGGCTAAAGCCTACATCAGGGTGAAGCTGTCACACCAAGTGCATTTAACCAGCAATAGTCTGTTTATTTTTTGGCCATATACTACATCAGGGGCAAGCTGCGCCCGTCACCAAGTGCATTTAACCCTCAGTAGTGTGGTTGGTCAAGCTGTGACACCAAGTGCATTTAACCAGCAATAGTCTGTTCATTTTTTGGCCATATACTACATCAGGGGCAAGCTGCGCCCGTCACCAAGTGCATTTAACCAGCAATAGTGTGGTTATTTTTTGGCCATATCCCAGTCTAATTCTGTCACTAAATCCATACCGGTCACCCAGCGCCTAAATACTAGGCCTCAAATTTATATCCCGCTAAATCTCTCGTTACCGCTGTCCTGTTGTAGCTGGGAAAGTTATTTAGTGTCCGTCAAAGCACATTTTTTGTTCTGGGTTGAAGTACAATTCCCAATTTAGCAATTTCATAATTTAGTGGTTTCTGCAATATCAGAGCTATTTGAAATCTATCCCTAAAAGGGTATATAATATTCAAGGTGCACATTGGGTCATTCAGAATAACTTCACACACACCCGCTACTGTGTATTTTCAAGTCTAATTCTGTCACTAAACCCATACCTGTCACCCAGCGCCTAAATACTAGGCCTCAAATTTATATCCTGCTAAATCTCTCGTTACCGCTGTCCTGTTGTAGCTGGGAAAGTTATTTAGTGTCCGTCAAAGCACATTTTTTGTTCTGGGTTGAAGTACAATTCCCAATTTAGCAATTTCATAATTTAGTGGTTTCTGCTATATCAGAGCTATTTGAAATCTATCCCTAAAAGGGTATATAATATTCAAGGTGCACATTGGGTCATTCAGAATAACTTCACACACACCCGCTACTGTGTATTTTCAAGTCTAATTCTGTCACTAAACCCATACCTGTCACCCAGCGCCTAAATACTAGGCTTCAAATTTATATCCTGCTAAATCTCTCGTTACCGCTGTCCTGTTGTAGCTGGGAAAGTTATTTAGTGTCCGTCAAAGCACATTTTTTGTTCTGGGTTGAAATACAATTCCCAATTTAGCAATTTCATAATTTAGTGGTTTCTGCTATATCAGAGCTATTTGAAATCTATCCCTAAAAGGGTAGATCATATTGAAGGTGCACATAGGGTCATTCAGAATAACTTCACACACACCCGCTACTGTGTATTTCCAAGTCTAATTCTGTCACTAAACCCATACCTGTCACCCAGCGCCTAAATACTAGGCCTCAAATTTATATCCCGCTAAATCTCTCGTTACCGCTGTCCTGTTGTAGCTGGGAAAGTTATTTAGTGTCCGTCAAAGCACATTTTTTGTTCTGGGTTGAAGTACAATTCCCAATTTAGCAATTTCATAATTTAGTGGTTTCTGCTATATCAGAGCTATTTGAAATCTATCCCTAAAAGGGTATATAATATTCAAGGTGCACATTGGGTCATTCAGAATAACTTCACACACACCCGCTACTGTGTATTTCCAAGTCTAATTCTGTCACTAAACCCATACCTGTCACCCAGCGCCTAAATACTAGGCCTCAAATTTATATCCTGCTAAATCTCTCGTTACCGCTGTACTGTTGTTGCTTGGAAAGATATTTAGTGTCCGTCAAAGCACATTTTTTGTTCTGGGTTGAAGTACAATTCCCAATTTAGCAATTTCATAATTTAGTGGTTTCTGCTATATCAGAGCTATTTGAAATCTATCCCTAAAAGGGTATATAATATTCAAGGTGCACATTGGGTCATTCAGAATAACTTCACACACACCCGCTACTGTGTATTTTCAAGTCTAATTCTGTCACTAAACCCATACCTGTCACCCAGCGCCTAAATACTAGGCCTCAAATTTATATCCTGCTAAATCTCTCGTTACCGCTGTCCTGTTGTAGCTGGGAAAGTTATTTAGTGTCCGTCAAAGCACATTTTTTCTTCTGGGTTGAAATACAATTCCCAATTTAGCAATTTCATAATTTAGTGGTTTCTGCTATATCAGAGCTATTTGAAATCTATCCCTAAAAGGGTAGATCATATTGAAGGTGCACATAGGGTCATTCAGAATAACTTCACACACACCCGCTACTGTGTATTTCCAAGTCTAATTCTGTCACTAAACCCATACCTGTCACCCAGCGCCTAAATACTAGGCCTCAAATTTATATCCCGCTAAATCTCTCGTTACCGCTGTCCTGTTGTAGCTGGGAAAGTTATTTAGTGTCCGTCAAAGCACATTTTTTGTTCTGGGTTGAAGTACAATTCCCAATTTAGCAATTTCATAATTTAGTGGTTTCTGCTATATCAGAGCTATTTGAAATCTATCCCTAAAAGGGTATATAATATTCAAGGTGCACATTGGGTCATTCAGAATAACTTCACACACACCCGCTACTGTGTATTTCCAAGTCTAATTCTGTCACTAAACCCATACCTGTCACCCAGCGCCTAAATACTAGGCCTCAAATTTATATCCTGCTAAATCTCTCGTTACCGCTGTACTGTTGTTGCTGGGCAAGATATTTAGTGTCCGTCAAAGCACATTTTTTGTTCTGGGTTGAAATACAATTCCCAATTTAGCAATTTCATAATTTAGTGGTTCCTGCTATATCAGAGCTATTTGAAATCTATCCCAAAAAGGGTATATAATATTCAAGGTGCACATAGGGTCATTCAGAATAACTTCACACACACGCTTCTGTGCATTTCCAAGTCTAATTCTGTCACTAAATCCATACCGGTCACCCAGCGCCTAAATACTAGGCCTCAAATTTATATCCCGCTGAATTTGAATACAATACATTGGGCCAAATAATATATTTGTTGTTGTGGTGAACCATAACAATGAGAAAAACATCTAGTAAGGGACGCGGACGTGGACATGGTCGTGGTGGTGTTAGTGGACCCTCTGGTGCTGGGAGAGGACGTGGCCGTTCTGCCACATCCACACGTCCTAGTGTACCAACTACCTCAGGTCCCAGTAGCCGCCAGAATTTACAGCGATATATGGTGGGGCCCAATGCCGTTCTAAGGATGGTAAGGCCTGAGCAGGTACAGGCATTAGTCAATTGGGTGGCCGACAGTGGATCCAGCACGTTCACATTATCTCCCACCCAGTCTTCTGCAGAAAGCGCACAGATGGCGCCTGAAAACCAACCCCATCAGTCTGTCACATCACCCCCATGCATACCAGGGAAACTGTCTCAGCCTCAAGTTATGCAGCAGTCTCTTATGCTGTTTGAAGACTCCGCTGGCAGGGTTTCCCAAGGGCATCCACCTAGCCCTTCCCCAGCGGTGAAAGACATAGAATGCACTGACGCACAACCACTTATGTTTCCTGATGATGAGGACATGGGAATACCACCTCAGCATGTCTCTGATGATGACGAAACACAGGTGCCAACTGCTGCGTCTTTCTGCAGTGTGCAGACTGAACAGGAGGTCAGGGATCAAGACTGGGTGGAAGACGATGCAGGGGACGATGAGGTCCTAGACCCCACATGGAATGAAGGTCGTGCCACTGACTTTCACAGTTCGGAGGAAGAGGCAGTGGTGAGACCGAGCCAACAGCGTAGCAAAAGAGGGAGCAGTGGGCAAAAGCAGAACACCCGCCGCCAAGAGACTCCGCCTGCTACTGACCGCCGCCATCTGGGACCGAGCACCCCAAAGGCAGCTTCAAGGAGTTCCCTGGCATGGCACTTCTTCAAACAATGTGCTGACGACAAGACCCGAGTGGTTTGCACGCTGTGCCATCAGAGCCTGAAGCGAGGCATTAACGTTCTGAACCTGAGCACAACCTGCATGACCAGGCACCTGCATGCAAAGCATGAACTGCAGTGGAGTAAACACCTTAAAACCAAGGAAGTCACTCAGGCTCCCCCTGCTACCTCTTCTGCTGCTGCCGCCTTGGCCTATTCTGCTGCTGCCGCCTCGGCCTCTTCCTCCGCCTCTGGAGGAACGTTGGCACCTGCCGCCCAGCAAACAGGGGATGTACCACCAACACCACCACCACCACCTCCGTCACCAAGCGTCTCAACCATGTCACACGCCAGCGTTCAGCTCTCCATCTCACAAACATTTGATAGAAAGCGTAAATTCCCACCTAGCCACCCTCGATCCCTGGCCCTGAATGCCAGCATTTCTAAACTACTGGCCTATGAAATGCTGTCATTTAGGCTGGTGGACACAGACAGCTTCAAACAGCTCATGTCGCTTGCTGTCCCACAGTATGTTGTTCCCAGCCGGCACTACTTCTCCAAGAGAGCCGTGCCTTCCCTGCACAACCAAGTATCCGATAAAATCAAGTGTGCACTGCGCAACGCCATCTGTAGCAAGGTCCACCTAACCACAGATACGTGGACCAGTAAGCACGGCCAGGGACGCTATATCTCCCTAACTGCACACTGGGTAAATGTAGTGGCAGCTGGGCCCCAGGCGGAGAGCTGTTTGGCGCACGTCCTTCCGCCGCCAAGGATCGCAGGGCAACATTCTTTGCCTCCTGTTGCCACCTCCTCCTTCTCGGCTTCCTCCTCCTCTTCTTCCACCTGCTCATCCAGTCAGCCACACACCTTCACCACCAACTTCAGCACAGCCCGGGGTAAACGTCAGCAGGCCATTCTGAAACTCATATGTTTGGGGGACAGGCCCCACACCGCACAGGAGTTGTGGCGGGGTATTGAACAACAGACCGACGAGTGGTTGCTGCCGGTGAGCCTCAAGCCCGGCCTGGTGGTGTGTGATAATGGGCGAAATCTCGTTGCAGCTCTGGGACTAGCCAATTTGACGCACATCCCTTGCTTGGCGCATGTGCTGAATTTGGTGGTGCAGAAGTTCATTCACAACTACCCCGACATGTCAGAGCTGCTGCATAAAGTGCGGGCCGTCTGTTCGCGCTTCCGGCGTTCACATCCTGCCGCTGCTCGCCTGTCTGCGCTACAGCGTAACTTCGGCCTTCCCGCTCACCGCCTCATATGCGACGTGCCCACCAGGTGGAACTCCACCTTGCACATGCTGGACAGACTGTGCGAGCAGCAGCAGGCCATAGTGGAGTTTCAGCTGCAGCACGCACGGGTCAGTCGCACTACAGAACAGCACCACTTCACCACCAATGACTGGGCCTCCATGCGAGACCTGTGTGCCCTGTTGCGCTGTTTCGAGTACTCCACCAACATGGCCAGTGGCGATGACACCGTTATCAGCGTTACAATACCACTTCTATGTCTCCTTGAGAAAACACTTAGGGCGATGATGGAAGAGGAGGTGGCCCAGGAGGAGGAGGAGGAGGAGGAGGAAGAGGGGTCATTTTTAGCACTTTCAGGCCAGTCTCTTCGAAGTGACTCAGAGGGAGGTTTTTGGCAACAGCAGAGGCCAGGTACAAATGTGGCCAGCCAGGGCCCACTACTGGAGGACGAGGAGGACGAGGATGAGGAGGAGGTGGAGGAGGATGAGGATGAAGCATGGTCACAGCGGGGTGGCACCCAACGCAGCTCGGGTCCATCACTGGTGCGTGGCTGGGGGGAAAGGCAGGACGATGACGATACGCCTCCCACAGAGGACAGCTTGTCCTTACCCCTGGGCAGCCTGGCACACATGAGCGACTACATGCTGCAGTGCCTGCGCAACGACAGCAGAGTTGCCCACATTTTAACCTGTGCGGACTACTGGGTTGCCACCCTGCTGGATCCACGCTACAAAGACAATGTGCCCACCTTACTTCCTGCACTGGAGCGTGATAGGAAGATGCGCGAGTACAAGCGCACGTTGGTAGACGCGCTACTGAGAGCATTCCCAAATGTCACAGGGGAACAAGTGGAAGCCCAAGGCCAAGGCAGAGGAGGAGCAAGAGGTCGCCAAGGCAGCTGTGTCACGGCCAGCTCCTCTGAGGGCAGGGTTAGCATGGCAGAGATGTGGAAAACTTTTGTCAACACGCCACAGCTAACTGCACCACCACCTGATACGCAACGTGTTAGCAGGAGGCAACATTTCACTAACATGGTGGAACAGTACGTGTGCACACCCCTCCACGTACTGACTGATGGTTCGGCCCCATTCAACTTCTGGGTCTCTAAATTGTCCACGTGGCCAGAGCTAGCCTTTTATGCCTTGGAGGTGCTGGCCTGCCCGGCAGCCAGCGTTTTGTCTGAACGTGTATTCAGCACGGCAGGGGGCGTCATTACAGACAAACGCAGCCGCCTGTCTACAGCCAATGTGGACAAGCTGACGTTCATAAAAATGAACCAGGCATGGATCCCACAGGACCTGTCCGTCCCTTGTCCAGATTAGACATTAACTACCTCCCCATAACCATATATTATTGGACTCCAGGGCACTTCCTCATTCAATCCTATTTTTATTTTCATTTTACCATTATATTGCAAGGCTACCCAAAGTTGAATGAACCTCTCCTCTGCCTGTGTGCTAGGCCTAAATATATGCCAATGGATTGTTGCAGTGGTGGCTGACGTGAAGCCTCATTCTCTGCTATGACATGCAGACTGATTCTCTGGTGACATGAAGCCAGATTGTCTGTTACGGGACCTCTCTCCTCTGCCTGGGTGCTGGGCCTGAATTTATGACAATGGACTGTTGCAGTGGTGGCTGACGTGAAGCCTGATTCTCTGCTATGACATGCAGACTGATTCTCTGCTGACATGAAGCCAGATCCTCTGTTGCGGGACCTCTCTCCTCTGCCTGGGTGCTGGGCCTAAATTTATGAAAATGGACTGTTGCAGTGGTGGGTGACGTGAAGCCTCATTCTCTGCTATGACATGCAGACTGATTCTCTGCTGACATGAAGCCAGATCGTCTGTTACGGGACCTCTCTCCTCTGCCTGGGTGCTGGGCCTAAATTTATGAAAATGGACTCTTACAGTGGTGGGTGACGTGAAGCCTGATTCTCTGCTATGACATGAAGACTGATTCTCTGCTGACATGAAGCCAGATCCTCTGTTACGGGACCTCTCTCCTCTGCCTGGGTGCTGGGCCTAAATATCTGACAATGGACTGTTGCATTGGTGGCTGACGTGAAGCCTGATTCTCTGCTATGATATGAAGACTGATTCTCTGCTGACATGAAGCCAGATTTTCTGTTACGGGACCTCTCTCCTCTGCCTGTGTGCTAGGCCTAAATATATGCCAATGGATTGTTGCAGTGGTGGCTGACGTGAAGCCTGATTCTCTGCTATGACATGCAGACTGATTCTCTGGTGACATGAAGCCAGATCCTCTGTTACGGGACCTCTCTCCTCTGCCTGGGTGCTGGGCCTAAATTTATGAAAATGGACTGTTGCAGTGGTGGGTGACGTGAAGCCTGATTCTCTGCTATGACATGCAGACTGATTCTCTGGTGACATGAAGCCAGATCCTCTGTTACGGGACCTCTCTCCTCTGCCTGGGTGCTGGGCCTAAATTTATGAAAATGGACTGTTGCAGTGGTGGGTGACGTGAAGCCTCATTCTCTGCTATGACATGCAGACTGATTCTCTGCTGACATGAAGCCAGATTGTCTGTTACGGGACCTCTCTCCTCTGCCTGGGTGCTGGGCCTGAATTTATGACAATGGACTGTTGCAGTGGTGGCTGACGTGAAGCCTGATTCTCTGCTATGATATGAAGACTGATTCTCTGCTGACATGAAGCCAGATTGTCTGTTACGGGACCTCTCTCCTCTGCCTGGGTGCCGGGGCCTAAATATCTGAGAATGGACTGTTCCAGTGGTGGGTAACGGGAAGCCAGATTCTCTGCTATGATATGAAGACTGATTCTCTGCTGACATGAAGCCAGATTGTCTGTTACGGGACCTCTCTCCTCTGCCTGGGTGCTGGGCCTAAATTTATGAAAATGGACTCTTACAGTGGTGGGTGACGTGAAGCCTGATTCTCTGCTATGACATGAAGACTGATTCTCTGCTGACATGAAGCCAGATTGTCTGTTACGGGACCTCTCTCCTCTGCCTGGGTGCCGGGGCCTAAATATCTGAGAATGGACTGTTCCAGTGGTGGGTGACGGGAAGCCAGATTCTCTGCTATGGAACCTCTCTCCAATTGATTTTGGTTAATTTTTATTTATTTAATTTTTATTTTAATTAATTTCCCTATCCACATTTGTTTGCAGGGGATTTACCTACATGTTGCTGCCTTTTGCAGCCCTCTAGCCCTTTCCTGGGCTGTTTTACAGCCGTTTTAGTGCCGAAAAGTTCGGGTCCCCATTGACTTCAATGGGGTTCGGGTTCGGGACGAAGTTCGGATCGGGTTCGGATCCCGAACCCGAACATTTCCGGGATGTTCGGCCGAACTTCTCGAACCCGAACATCCAGGTGTTCGCTCAACTCTAGCAATCATCTGAATGCTATTATCATAGACTCCAATGCACTTGCATTGAAGTCTATGATGATTTTATTACAGGCAAGGGCAAGTGCTCCTTAGGAAATATTATGCAGAAGCCTTGTGTAATTCATAAATACACGGGCTGCTCCATACACGCTCCGGCTCCTCCAATCGCCACACAGGGGAGCCAGAGCACAACCGAAAATGTGCACTTTCGGTTTCAGCGTGCTCAGATGCCATGGTCAGGATTGTCCATGGCATCTGAGGGGTTCATTGTTCCGCGATCGGCCGGCAGGAGCGGGCGCCATCTTTAAACCCCCGCCCAGCACTGTACATGTACGGCATGACATTTTTCACTTACGGTTGTATTTTTATTTTTACTACATTTCTATATAAATTTTTCTATTTTTTTTTTGTTCTACATGTCTTTGATAAAAAAAAATTCAATAAATGTATATTTATTGGTTTGGGTAAAAGTTATAGCGTTTACAAACTATGGTACAAAAATTTGAATTTCCGCATTTTGAAGCAGCTCTGACTTTCTGAGCACCTGTCTGTTTCCTGAGGTTCTACAATGCCCAGACAGTAGAAACACCCCACAAATTACCCCATTTCAGAAATTAGACACCCTAAGGTATTCACTGATGGGCATAGTGAGTTCATAGAAGTTTTAATTTTTTTGTCACAAGTTAGCGGAAAATGATGATTTTTTTTATTTATTTTTTTTCTTACAAAGTCTCATATTCCACTAACTTGTGACAAAAAATAAAAATTTCTATGAACTCACTATGCCCATCACAAAATACCTTGGGATGTCTTCTTTCCAAAATGGGGTCACTTGTGGGGTATTTATACTGCCCTGGCATTTTAGGGGACCTGAAACGTGAGAAGTAGTTTGGAATCAAAATGCGCAAAAAATGCCCTGTGAAATCCTAAAGGTGCTCTTTAGATTTTGGCCCCCATTTTGGCACCTAGGCTGCAAAAAAGAGTCACACATGTGGTATCGCCGTACTCAGAAGAAGTAGGGAAATGTGTTTTGGGGTGTATTTTTACATATACCTATGCTAGGTGAGAGAAATCTCTCTAAAAGTCAACTTTTCCCATTTTTTTATACAAAGTTGTCATTATAGAGAGATATTTCTCTCACCCAGCATGGTTATATGTAAAAAGACACCCCAAAACACATTGCCCTACTTTTTCTGTGTATGGCGATACCACATGTATGACACTTTTTTGAAGCCTAGGTGCGCAAAGGGGCCCAAATTCCTTTTAGTAGGGCATTTTTTAGACATTTGGATTCCAGACTTCTTCTAACGCTTTAGGGCCCCTAAAATGCCAAGGCAGTATAAATACCCCACATTTGACCCCATTTTGGAAAGAAGACACCCCAAGGTATACTGTGAGGGGCATGGTGAGTTCATAGAAGTTTTTTTTTTGGGGGGGGGCACAAGTTAGCGGAAATTGATATATATATATTTTCTTTTTTCTCACAGAGTCTCCCTTTCCGCTAACTTGTGACAAAAAATTAAATCTTTCATGGACTCACTATGCCCCTCAGCGAATACCTTGGGGTGTCTTATTTCCGAAATTGGGTCATTTGTGGGGTATTTATACTGCCCTGTGATTGTAGGGGCCCTAAAGCATGAGAAGACGTCTAGAATATAAATGTCTAAACATTTTTACGCATTTGGATTCCGTGAGGGGTATGGTGAGTTCATGTGAGATTTTATTTTTTGTCACAAGTTAGTGGAATATGAGACTTTGTAAGAAAAATAAAATAAAAAATGTGCTAACTTGTGCAAAAAAAAAAAAATCTTCTATGAACTCGCCATGCCCCTCAAAAGTGATCTTTTTTATAGCACCGCAGCGATTTTACGGTGTTTTTGCAGTGATCAGAAAAAAATATTTCTGTCACTGCGGTGGGGCGGACTGAATGCAAGTGTGCGCACAAGATCAGGCCTGATCGGGCGAACACTGCGTTTTTTGTAGAGCTTATAGAACATGTCCTATTCTTGTCCGCAATTGCGGACAAGAAAAGGCATTTTCTATATAGTTCTGGCAATGTGCGGATCCGCAAAATGCGGAAAGCACATTGCTGGTGTCCGTGTTTTGCGGATCCACAGTGTCCGTGTTTTGTGGATCCGTGGATTTGCGTGTATAAAACACATACAGACGTCTGAATGGAGCCTTACGGGGGGGTGATCAATGACAGGGGGGTGATCAAGGAGTCTATATGGGGTGATCACCCCCCCTATCATTGATCACCCCCCTGTAAGGATCCATTCAGACGTCCGTATGTGTTTTGCGGTTCTGCGGATCCGTAAAACACATACAGACATCTGAATGGAGCCTTACAGGGGGGTGATCAATGACAGGGAGGTGATCAAGGAGTCTATATGGGGTGATCACCCCCCCCTGTCATTGATCACCCCCCTGTAAGGCTCCATTCAGACGTCCGTATGTGTTTTGCAGATCCGTGGATCCGCAAAACACATACGGACGTCTGAATGGAGTCCTACAGGGGGGTGATCAATGACAGGGGGGTGATCAGGGAGTCTATATGGGGTGATCAGGGGTTAATAAGGGGTTAATAAGTGACAGGGGGGGTGTAGTGTAGTGGTGTTTGGTGCTACTTTACAGAGCTGCCTGTGTCCTCTGGTGGTCGATCCAAGCAAAAGGGACCACCAGAGGACCAGGTAGCAGGTATATTAGACGCGTCTAATATACCTTTTAGGGTTTAAAAAAAATTGCATCTACAGCCTGTCAGCGAATGATCAGGCTGTAGATCCACTAGTTTACCGGCCGATCCCATGAACACGCGCGCCTGTGTGTGCGTGTTCACAGGAAATCTCGCCTCTCGCGAGATGACGCACCGGCCCATCCAGGAGGAATAACAGGGCCGCCGCCAGGATGCATTCCTGCGTGCGGCGGTCCTGTAGTGGTTAACTAAGGAAGGCAGCAAATGTTGTACATGCTGGTTACAGTGCATTTCTCTCTGAAATTCTGAGGAAAATGGGTTGTTCCAGACATTGTTCAGAAGAACAGAGTACCTTGATTAAAAAGTTGATTAGAGAGGGGAAAACATATAATGAAGTGCAGAAAATGATAGGCTGCTCAGCTAAAATGATCGCAAATGCTTTAAAATGGCAACCAAAACCTTTAAGAGACGTGGAAGAAAGCAGAAAAACTACCATTCAAATGGATAGAAGAATAGCAAAAATGGCAAGGACTCAGCCAACAATCAGCTCCAGGAAAATAAAAGAAGGTCTAAATTTAACTGTGAGTTACAATTTGAAGACACCTATGTAAAGCTAAACTATCTACAAGAAGCCCCCACAAAGTCCACTGTTCAAAAAAAGACATGTGCTGAAGAGATTTCAATATGCCAATGAGCACATGCCTAAAAAGAAATGGCAAAACATTTTGTGAACTGATGAAAGTAAGATTGTTCTTTTTGGGTCTAGTGGCTGGAGACAGTTTGTCAGACGACACCCAAGCACTGAATTCAAGTCACAGTACACTGTGAAGAGAGTGAAGCATGGTGGCGCAAGCATTATGATATGTGGATGTTTCTCATACTACCGTGTTGGGCATATTTATCACAGACCAGGGATCATGGATCAGTTTGAATACATCAGAATACTTGTAAAGGTCATGCTCCCTTATGCTGAATAGGAAATGCCCTTGAAATGGCTGTTCCAACAAGACAACGACCCCAAACAGACCAGTAAACGTGCAACATCTTGGTTCCAGACCAACAAGATTGACGTTATGGAGTGGCCAGCCCAATCCCCGTATCTTAATCCAATAGAAAACTTCTGGGTGGCATCAAAAATTCAGTTTCTGAGGCAAAATTAAGAAATAGAGAAGAACAGTGGAATGTAGTCCAATCATCCTGGGCTGGAATACCTTTTTACAGGTGTCAGAAGTTGGTTTATGCCATGCAACACAGATGTACAGCAGTTCTCAGAAACAGTTATTATACAACTAAATATTAGTTAAGTGAATCAAAGGAAAGCTAAATCTTCAAAAAAATTTAAAGGAGAATGCAAACAACATTTTTTTGAACAGTCTAATATTCACTTTTCTTAATGTTGTTTAGAGGAACAACACAAATTTTATATATGTTTCATCATGTTTTGATTAGGAATATAATCTGTATTGTTCTAAATGTATTTTTGTGTATTTAAATAGAAGCTATTAGAAAGATTTTGAGCTTTATTCACTTTTTTAAACACACTGCTATTATTTTGAACACAGCTGTATGTTCTAAAGCCTTTTGTGGATTGTATAAGTCGAAAAAAGTAAGGGGCTATTTGCCGTTCAGTGGTGCAGTTATATGTTCTATAGCCCTTTTTGGTGTGTATTAGTGGCAAACAAATATAAATTATTTGCCTTTCAGATGTGTAGTTATATGTTCCAAATCCTTTTGTGGCGTGTATAAGTGGAAAAAAATAAGGGCCTATTTGCCACTTAGCAGTGTAATTATATGTTCTAAAGCCCTTTTTGGTGTGTATTAGTACCAAAAAATATATATATTATTTGCCATTCAGCGGTGCATTTATTTTTTCTGAAGCCCTTTTTGTTGTGTATTAGGGGCAAATTATTTGCCATTCAGCTGTGCAGTTATATGTTCTAAAGCCTTTTGTGGAGTGTATAAGTGGAAAAAAGTAATGGCCTATTTGCCGTTCAGCGGTGAAGTTATATGTTCTATAACCCTTTTTGGCGTGTATTAGTGGCAAAAAATATATATTGTTTGCGGTTCAATGGTGCAGTTATATGTTCTAAAGCCCTTTTTGGCGTGTTTTAATGGCAAAAGAAAATAGTATTTTCCGTTGGTTGGTGAAGTGAGAAAATGACAGCCCTCTTTGACGTGTATTAATGGCAAAAAAATATATATTTGCCATTAAGTGGTTCAGTTTTATGTTCTAAACAACTTTTTTGCATGCATTAGTGGCACAAAAAAAGGATTTGCCATTGAGTGGTGAAGTGAGAAAATTATAGCCCTTTTTGGCGGGTATTAGTGGCACAGGGTAAATATTTAGCAGTTAAGTTATATGTTCTTAAGCCCTTTTTTGCGTGTATTAGTGTTGCATAAAAAAGTATTTGGCGTTGTGTGGTGAATTGTATTTAGCGTGTATTTGTGGCAAAAAAATATGTATTTGCGGTTCAGCGGTGCAGTTGTATGTTCTAAAGCCCTTTTTGACGTGTATTAGTGGCAAAAAATATATATATTATTTGCTGTTCAGTGGTGCAGTTCTATGTTCTAAAGCCTTTTGTGGCTTATATAAATGGAGAAAAATAAGAGCCTATTTGCCATTCAGCAGGGCAGTTATATGTTCTAAAGCCCTTTTTGGCATGCATTAGTGGCACAAAAAAAGTATTTGCCGTTGTGTGGTGAAGTGAGAAAATTCCAGCCCTTTTTTCTGTGTATTAGTGGCAAAAAATATTTATTTGACGTTCAGCGGTGCAGCTTTATCTTCTAAAGCCTTTTTTGGAATGTATTAATAGCAAGAAAAATATATTATTTGCCATTCAGCGGTTCAGTTATAAAGCACTTTTTGCTGTGTATTAGTGGCAAAATAATAAGGGCTTATTTGCAGTTCAACAGTGTAGTTATATGCTCTAAAGCCTTTTGTGGCGTGTATAAGTGGAAAAAAAATTAAGGGCTCATTTGCCATTTAGCTGTGCAGTTATATGTTCTAAAGCCCTTTTCGGCATATATTAGTGAAAAAAAAAAATATCTTATTTGCCATTATTTGTGTTGGATGAGCATGCTCGTCCGAACACCATTATGACTCGAGCATTGTAATGCTCGGCACATTGGTGTGTTCGGCCAAATACTGTTTGTGCTCAAACGCGATGCTTGAGTCTCCTTCCCGCACGTTTGTTGGTTGCTATGCAGCCAATAAACATACGGGGAAGTACTGGCACTCACTGTAATGTCGTAGCCATGTTGGTTACTGGCATTACATTGATTGGCTGGCCGGAATGTGTCATCGGGTGCTATCTAGCACCCGATGACACATGATTCAGCTCAAACTTAGTCAGGGAGAGCTGCAGCAGAAAGGAAAGATAGTGTAGGGACAGGAATTGTTAAGGCAGGGTTTAGTTTTGAAAGGCGTTAGAGATCCAAAAGTCCTTTTAAGGACTATTGTTTTATCTGGCTGCAATATATATTATTATTAGTGTAATCTGCGCTAAATTGTGTGCATATGTTTGGCAGCTGCTGACAGTGACACAACCTCTGCTACATCTTGCTCATCCGAGAGAGTTCAGAGAGGAGCTGCTAAACTAGTACATGGATTGCAGGATAAAACTTACCAGGAAAGATTAAAGGACCTTAACATGTATAGCTTGGAAGAAAGATGAGACAGAGAGGATATGATAGAAATGTTTAAATACATAAAGGGAACAAGGTAAAAGAGGAGAGAATACTTAAAAGAAGAAAAACTGCTACAAGAGGACATTGTTTTAAATTAGAGGGGCAAAGGTTTAAAATTAATATCAGGAAGTATTACTTTACTGAGAGAGTAGTGGATGCATGGAATAGCTTCCTGCAGAAGTGGTAGCTGCAAATACAGTGGAGGAGTTTAAGCATGCAATGGATAGGCATAAGGTCATCCTTCATATTAGATAGGGCCAGGGGCTATCCATAGTACTTAGTATATTGGGCAGACTAGATGGGCCAAATGGATCTTATCTGCCGACACATTCTATGTTTCTATATTTCTATCTTTTGTGTTAAATGTGTGCATCCTAAATATCTATGACATTCAGCGCAATTGTTTGGCCGCTGCTGACAGCAACATTACCTGCGCTACATCTCCAGCATAACGTTTGTGCATCTGAAATCTCTGTGACATTCAGTAAAAAATGTTGCCGCTATTGACAGCGAGATTACCTGTGCTACATCTCCTGTATAACATTTGCACATCCTAAATATCTGTGACATTCAGTTACATTTTTTCACCGCTGCTGACAGCGACATTACCTGTTCTACATCTCCTGTATAACTTTTGCACATCCTAAATATCAATGACATTCAGTAAAAAAAAAAAAATTGCTCTAGTGACCGTGACATTACCTGCTCTACATATCCAGTATAACGTTTGCACATCCTAAATATCTGTGACATTCAGTTTCATTTTTTGGGTGCTGGTGACAGCAACATTACCTGCGCTACATCTCCTGTATAACGTTTGTGCGTCCTAAATATCTGTGACATTTGATTTAATTTTTTTCGCCGCTGGTGACAGCGATATTACCTGCTCTACATCTTCTGTATAACGTTTGTGCATCCTAAATATCAGTGGCATCCTGTTAAATTTTTTCACCACTGGTGACCGTGACATTACCTGCTCTACATCTCCTGTATAACGTTTGCACATCCTAAATATCTGTGACATTCAGTTTCATTTTTTGGACGCTGGTGACAGCAACATTGTCTGTGCTACATCTCCTGTATAACGTTTGTGCGTCCTGAATATCTGACATTCAGTTTAATTTTTTCACCGCTGGTGACAGCAACATTACCAGCTCTACATCTCCTGTATAACGTTTGCACATCCTAAATATCTGTGACATTCAGTTTCATTTTTTGGACGCTGGTGACAGCAACATTGCTTGTGCTACATCTCCTGTATAACGTTTGTGCGTCCTAAATATCTGTGACATTCAGTTACATTTTTTCACCGCTGCTGACAGCGACATTACCTGTTCTACATCTCCTGTATAACTTTTGCACATCCTAAATATCAATGACATTCAGTAAAAAAAAAATATTGCTCTAGTGACCGCGACATTACCTGCTCTACATATCCAGTATAACGTTTGCACATCCTAAATATCTGTGACATTCAGTTTCATTTTTTGGGTGCTGGTGACAGCAACATTGCTTGCGCTACATCTCCTGTATAACGTTTGTGCGTCCTAAATATCTGTTACATTTAGTTACATTTTTTTCACTGCTGGTGACAGCAATATTACCTGCTCTACATCTTCTGTATAACATTTGTGCATCCTAAATATCAGTGGCATCCAGTTAAATTTTCGCCGCTGGTGACAGCGACATTACTTGCGCTACATCTCCTGTATAACATTTGCGCATCCTAAATATCTGTGACATTCACTTAAATTTTTTTACCGCTGGTGACAGCGACATTACCTGCACTACATCTCTGGTATAATGTTTGCGCATCCTAAATATCAGTGACATTCAGTTTAATTTTTTTGCCGCTGGTGACATCGACATTACCTGTGCTACATCTCCTGTACAATGTTTTTGCATCCTAAATATCTATGACATAAAATTATTTTTTCATACACTTACAAAACCTGCACTACTGTACGTGTGACATACTTGCAAGCATATATACCATTTAATTTGCTCAAGGCGAGCAGTAAGGGACAGGGAAGTGGCTGTGCTGCTGATGGTGAAAGTAAAGGCTGTTGGCCTGGGCACAGTGAAACTGTGCCTGCTGCAAGAGCACAAGAAACACACTCATCCACGATACCTATCTTCATGTCCCAGTTTGCAGGGTGGTACAGGACACCACTCTCAAAATCACACCAGTGCGACCAGGTGGTCAGTTGGATTGCAGCAGATAATGCTTCCAGTTGGTTAAGCACCACCCTGTCTTCCACAAAGTCCAGTCCCAGTAGCCAAGAGTCAACAGAATCCTCACCATGATACTCCTGCCACCCACCATGGAGAGTCTTGGCAAACAAGTGATCCCACACTCAGATATTATGAGGAGCTCATTTGATCGCCATTCGTAGATTTGGGCCTCTCGCCAAGCTCGCTTGAAGAGGAACATGAGGAGATCTTGAGCACTGATTCCCAAATTCTTGAGCATCCACAGTCAGAAAAAGATGATGGTGGGGAACGGTAATTAGTGTTTCATGAGGTGGATAATGATGATAAGACACAGTTGCCAATAAGTCAACAGCTATTAGTGTCTGAAGAGATTGATGATGATGAGACACAGTTGGGTCAACAAGTCAGGAGGAGAGGTTCAAAGGTCTCTCGGACCTTAGTGTGGCTCTTTATTCCTCTCTGACTAATTTACATAAAACATCAATTTTATTGAATTCTCATTAAAATATTCTATATCAGGAACAAAGCACAATTAAAATTCTCGAAAATTGGAGTGGGACTCTGTGTTTTACACTTCTGAATTAAATCAATTTTGCCAATACACAGCCTCTAGGGAGGTACCTGATACTTCTCAGGTAGTTCCTCCTTTATTCTAACTTTTCACCCTACTTGGCTTGTATCTATATACCAGCTGTATATTTAGCTGAGTAAGTCTCCTCTCTGGGATCCATACCTCTCCAATTTCAAACTAAAAACCTAATCCTGCATCCCTACATGTTTCGCCATGCCACGGCGTCTTCAGGGGATGATATGCATGTATGTTGGTTGTATAACAAGTCAGGAGGATGACCAGAGTGAGGAAGTGGAAGAGGAGGTGCTGGACAATGAAATCATTGACCCAACCTTTGAAGGTGGCAAGCCGAGTGAGGACAGCAGTAGAGAGGGGGAGGGATCCTCAGAACCGCAATAGGCTGGAAGAGGCAGTGGGTGGCAAAAGGGAGAAGGTGGGCCTCATCCAAACAGGTCCACAACTGTTCCACGGAGCACCCCCTTGCGGCAATCTCACTTGCCATGGGGTAGGTGTTCCGCATTCTGGTGATTTTTTGAGGAAAGTGCGGACGATAGCAGAATTGTCATTTGCAACCTGTGCCGTACCAAAATGAGCAGGGGAGTGAACACTAGCAACCTCACCACCACCAGCATGATCCACTACATGGCATCAAAGCACCCTAATAGATGGCACGAACGCCTGGGTCCACAATCATTGTCTGCGGGTCACACCACTGCCTCCTCTTCCCTTGTGTTATGTGCTGGACAATCCCCTGTCCAAGACGCAGGCCCGGATGCCTCCTGCCCTGCACCTGAACCTTCACAAGCACCATCATCTAGCACATCCTCTTCTGTGTCCCAGCGCAGCATACAGATGTCCATACCCCAGGCCTTTGAACGAAAGCGAGAATACCCAGCAACCCACCCACAGGCCATAGAACTAAATGTGCACCTTTTACAATTGCTGGCCCTGGAAATATTGCTATTTAGGCTTGTGGAGACTAAAGCTTTCCGCAACCTGATGTCAGTAGTTGGAAGCAGTGTAGCACTACAGTGGGAAGCTGCAACATGCCATGCTGAAATTAATTTGCTTAGGTGACAAATAGCACACCGCCGCAGAGCTGTGGGTCCAGACTGAGCTGTGGCTCTCGCCACTCAACCTACAACCAGGCATAGTTGTGTCTGATAATGGCCGTAACTTAGTGGTGGCTTTGGAGCTCAGCAAGCTCACACACATGCCCATACCATGCCTAGCCCTCATGTTCAACTAAGTGGTTCAGCGGTTTCTCAAAACCCACCTCAATTTGCCAGAGCTACTGGTGAAGGTGCACCCCATGTGTGCCCATTTCCGAAAGTCATCTACAGCTCCCGCCGGTCTGGTAACGCTGCAGCAGCACTTGCAATTGCCAGCTCACCGACTGTTGTGCGATGTGAGCATGCGCTGGAACTCCACATTCCACATGTTGGCCAGTGTTTGTGAGCAGCAGAGGGCAGTAGTGGAATACCAGCTGCAACATGGTTGTCACCTTTCCAGTCAGCTTCCGCTCTTCACAAGTGACGAGTTGGCATGGATGTCTGACCTCTGTGAGGTTTCACGCAACTTTGAGAAATCAACACAGATGGTGAGCGGCGATGCCGCTATTATCAGCGTAACCATCCCACTTCTGTGTCTACTGAAAAGCTTGCTGCTCACAATGAAGGCGGACACTTTGCATGTGGAAGAGGTGGAAATGAGGGAAGACAGTACACAGAGTGATAGCTAGACCACCCTCAGTTCGTCTTCTCAGCGTGAATTGGATGATAAGGAGGAGGAGGAGCAGGAGACAGTTGCCTCCGCTACAGAGGATAGTACCCATAGCAGGTTTATTCCTTCTGTTCAGCGTGGATGGACAGAAGAGGAGGAAGAGGATGAAGAGATTGAGAGTCATCCACCTGATGAGGACAAAGAAGTCTTGTCTCTTGGGACTCTGGCACACATGACTGACTTTATGTTATGCTGCCTTTCCCGTGACCCTTGCATTATACGCATTTTGGCTAAAACCATTTGCTGGTTGTTCACCCTTCTCAACCCCCGCTACAAAGAGAACTTCTCATCTCTGATTCCTGTTGGGGTAGAGGACTGGCAAAATAGTGCAATACCAGAAGGTCCTTGTGGAAAAATTGCTCCAAAAAATGACAGTTGACAACCCTAGTGGCAGAGTACGTAGTTCCTTGGGCAACCAAGGAGGGGAGACAACGGGAACACACAGCAGTTCCAATTGAGTCAGGGCAACACTCTACAGGGCCTGGGACAGTTTCATGACACCCTGCCAGCACCCTCACCCTGATGCACAGCCTAGTGTCACAAGGAGGGAAAAGTTTTGGAAGATGGTGAAGTAGTACATAGCAGAACATGTCAGCATCCTCAGTGATCCCTCTGTGCCTTAAAACTATTGGGTGTCCAAGCTGAACACATGGCACAAACTGGTGCTCTACACCTTGGAGGTGTTGGCCTTCCCTGCCACCATCGTTTTGTCAGAGTGGGTTTTTAGTGCCGCTGGGGGCATAACAACTGATAAGCGCATCCGCCTGTCAACTGAAAATGCTGACAGGTCGACTCTTATCAAAATGAACAAGGCCTGAATTGCCCTTGAATTCTCTACTTTACCAGAGGAAAGCGGCTTAGGCTACTTTCACACTAGCGGCAGGATGGTTCCGACAGGCTGTTTACCCTGTTAGATCAGTCCTGCCGCTATTTCACCATGCCGACGGACCGCCGCTCTGTCCCCATTGACTATAATGGGGACGGGGCGGAGCTCCGGCGCAGCACGGCAGTTCGCGGTGAGAGGCCGCTGGACTGAAAAGTCGGACATGCAGTACTTTTAGTCCGGCGGCCTTTCGCTGTGCACTGCCGTGCTGCGTCAGAGCTCCGCACCCGTCCCTATTATAGTCAATGGGGAAGGAGCGGTGGTCCGGCAGAATGGTGAAATTGCGGCAGGACAGATCCCACAGGGTGAACAGCCTGTCGGATCCGTCGTGCCGCTAGTGTGAAAGTAGCGTAAACATAAAGGGACTTTAAATGTGGCTTTTAGGATGTATTGAATGCACTGTATTCCCATGCACCCCTTCCACCACAAAAAAGGGTATATGGTTCAATCTTCCTTTTCTAGTCCTCCTCATCCTCCATCATATCAACATGCTTATTAGGCTTTCCTGACTCATAATGTTTTAGAGGGTCAACTCAGCAGCAGACCCTCTCCCCTAATGTTATGAGGGTCACCAGCAGGGCCTCGCACCAAAATATTTTAGATGGTCAGATCAGCAGCAGGCACTTGTCCCTAATGTTTTTAGAGTCCCGGTTCCTTGTAATTTTTGACAGCCCTTTATATACAAGTAAATATACAGGAAATAATTTTAGCCAAACAATTTTTCCTCTAAAATTTAGATTTTATATGGTTTTGTGCGTATTATTGTCAGTCTATAAAAGTGGCGTACTACTCGGACAACATCATTCGCAGCATCAACCTGGGAGTCCAACATGCATCCAGACATCCTCCCCATGCTGTTCCCGATCCATTTCAATGGTATTTCCATCAATTTCTGACCTTTTTCTGTGAAACAGACAACCCTCCCCTCTTCAGAGCAGGGGGTTCCTGGTTAAATGTTCGGGTTTTCTGGAGAGCACCTGAGCATCCTAAAGTGTTCTACTCGAGCACCCAAGCACTTTGGTGCTCGATCAACACTAGCTGTTATGCTTTATGTTCTAAAGCCCTTTTTCGCGTGTATTAGTGGAGAAGAAATGTATATTATTTGCCATTTAGCGGTGTAGTTACAGTATATGTTCTAAAGCTTTGTGGCGTGCATAAATGAAAAAAAAAATAAGGGTCTATTTGCCGTTCATCAGTGCAGTTATATGTTCTAAAGCCATTATTGGCGGGTATTAGTGGCAAAAAATATATATTTGCCTTTCAGTGGTTCAGTTATATGTTCTAAAGCATTTTTTTTGTGTGCATTGGTGGCACAAAAAAAAGTATTTGCCGTTGTGTGGTGAAGTAAGAAAATTACAGCCCTTTTAAGAGTGTATTAGTGGCACAAAATATATATTTGTCGTTCCGCAGTGCAGTTATATGTTCTAAAGCCCTTTTTGGCATGTATTAGTGGGGGGGGGGGGGGGGCTTATTAGCTGTTGTGTGGTGAAGTGAGAAAATTACTGACTTTTTTGGGGTGTTTTAAATTTCCTTTTTATTTATTTGATCTAACGGTATGTCAGACATAGAAGTGCAAGGCCAAGCACAGGGGAGTGGCAGAGGCCTAAATGTTTCTGGCGCAGGCACAGGTCGCTGCAGAGTGAGGGGACATGACAGAAGGATTTGCAGCGAGAGGCCTGAGCTCCCACTCTTGACCAGCAACCCAGCAGTTCTTGAATGATTGACTCAGTCATCCACTTCGTCCCAAGTGACATCAGACATCCCCAGCCAAGAGTTGGTGGGTTTGTCAGACACAAACCTTAGTTGGAATTGGCTGGGAGCAGGCCCTGTGCCCTCACCTGTCCTCAACCTGCCTTTTCTGTACCCTCAGCCAGAAAAGTATTATATGCTGTCGGCTCAGCTTCACTATACAATGAGGACGAGCTACTTAAGGCCTCTTTCACACTACAGTATTTTGCGTTCCGTATACGGTCCGTTTTTTGCGTTCCGTATACGGTCCGTATACGGAACCATTCATTTCAATGGTTCCGCAAAAAAACGGAATGTGTTCCGTATGCATTCCGTTTCCGTATTTCCGTTTTTCCGTTCCGTTGAAAAGATAGAACATGTCCTATATTTGGCCGAGAATCACAGTCCGTGGCTCCATTCAAGTCAATGGGGCCGCAAAAAAAACGGAACACATACGGAAATGCATCCGTATGTCTTCCGTATCCGTTCCGTTTTTTGCGGAACCATCAATTGAAAATGTTATGCCCAGCCCAATTTTTAATATGAAATTACTGTATACTGTATTTGCCATACGGAAAAACGGAACGGAACAACGGAACGGAAACGGAACCACAACGGAAGCAAAAAACGGAACAACGGATCCGTGAAAAACGGAACGCAAAACACTGAATGCAACATACTGTAGTGTGAAAGAGGCCTAAGTACAAGAGCCAAAATGTGGAGGAGACATCCTCTGCTTCCTCCGGTAGGTGGGCAAGTAGTGATGAGGAGAGCGGCTTGGGAATTGGTGTTGTGAGCGGTCAGGCTCCTGACCCAGAGACCGTTAAGGAGGACATCAGTGACATGCAGACAGTACTCGATGATGATGATGTAGCTGATCGCATTTGGGTGAATTAGGGGCTTCATCATCATCGGGAGAAGAGGGTGGCAGCTTGCCCATGAGGCAGCGGTGGAGCCAGCAAATGGCTAGTTTGGTCGGGTGTCAGCAGGGTGACAGCAGTGGGAGGCCGGGAGCCAAACGTGCCCGGGGTAGACCACCCATTTCGCAGCTGCCTACCTGCCCGAAAATTAGTAGTGCAGGGGTCCACGGTAAAATAAACTACTCGGCGTTGTGGCATTTTTTTTAAAGCCGCCGGAAGAGGTGAACATGGCCATTTGTAGAATCTTTTGGCAGAGGGTGAAGTGTGGCCAGGTTGACAATGTTTGCACCACAGCCCTGCATCAACACATGCAGCATCACCATAAAGTGGCCTGGGAGAATCGTGGCTCCGATGCGGTGGTCCAGCCTGCCGCAGCAACCGCTATATCACCCAGTGCTATGCAGCCTATTTCAGGCAGTCAATGCTCCACCACCTCAGCCGAAGGGAGCTGTCTGTCCTTCCCATCATCTGCTGGTTCTGATGCTCCTATTCCTCCTCAGTCATTCCGTCAGCAATCGATTACCAAAGCGATTGCCAAAAGACAACAGTATTTGTGCACTCATCCAATGGCACAGAAGCTAAATGTGCTCTGGCCAAGTTGCTGGTGCTTCAGTCCCTCCCTTTCAAAGTGGTGGACTTTTTTTTGCCAAAAAGGCATTACCAGTCCTGCACACGTATGTAGAACAGAAGCTGGGCCAGTCCTTGAGCCTGTCGGTGTCTGCCATAGTGCAAGGCAACGCCAGTGTGTGGAGCTGAAACTACGGTACATGTCCTTTACTGGGTGAATGTTGGTCCTGCGGCAATGTCCGCCTCTGCCTCCTCATCCTCCACCGTGTCCTCAGTCTCCACTGCAGGGGCAATTCAAAGTGCCCTTCCAGCATACCACATGTGCAGGGCATGGAAGTGTCGTGCTGTTCTGCACCTTGTTTGCCTGGGTGAACAAAGTAACACAGGGAGGAACTGCTCCATGTCCTTCATCAAGAAATTGAATCCTGGCTTTCTCTGTTACAAGCAAAAATCGGAATCATGGTGACCGACAACGGGAAGAACAATGTGTCAGTGCTGCGTCAAGGAGGGCTGAAGCATGTGCCTTGCATGCCACACATGTTTAATCTGGTTGTCAAGCGGTTCCTGAAGTCTTTCACCCATCTGCAATGCATCCTAAAAATGGCCAGGAAGTTTTGCATGCACTTCAGCCACTCGTACACCGCAGAGCACACCCTCCTTGTGCTGCAGTGGCAGAACGGCATCCCCCAACATAGGCTGATATGTGATGCTTTCATTCGTTGAAATTCAACCCTCCATATGTTGGACCGACTATACTAACAAAGAAAGGCCATAAATGATTTCTTTATAATCCAAGCAGACAGGAGAACTCCCCTGTGTAACTTTGATGTCCACCAGTGGCAGCTCATGCGTGACACCTGCCATTTGCTCAGGCCCTTTGAGGAGGCCACGTTATTTGTCAGTCGCCAGGACTACGGGAGGAACAACATAATTCCACTGCTTCATGTCCTGGAACAGATGCTGCAAAATATGGCTGGTCAGGGGACTGGAGATGTGGCACCTAGATCTCACGGCCACATGAGCCCTGTGGGGGCTGAACTGATTGAGGACAGTCGAGCACAAGCAAGATGTAGTGAAATGGGTGGCTTTTCTACACAGGTGACAGGAGAGGAAGAGCAGGAACAGCCAGAGAAGCTACAGGGCGATGAGAAAGACGAGGCAGAGGAGCCAGACACACTGTAGCAGTATGCAGTGGAGATGGAGGCAGGGAGTCTTTCCGAGTCACTTGCACAAATGGCCCGATGCATGCTCACTTGCTTGCATAGTGACAGCCGAATTGTCACCATTCGGCAGAGGGAAGACTTCTGGTTTAGGTTCTCCACTTTGTTGGACCCTCGCTACCAGTCTAAAATGGGGGCCTTTTTTACACCCACTGAGAGGGAGGACAAACTGAACTACTGTAGAGACATCGTATGTAGTCAGTTGGCCGCTGCCTATCTGTGCCATTGTATGATCGGGAGGGCCCTCAGTGCTCACGTTCCTCTGCCATGGCTGCTGTGGCTTAGTGAAGGGGGGTAGGAGCAGTTCCAGTTCTATCAGCAGCAACTTGAGTCTAGAGTCACTGATGAGCATCTTTCTTCCCCCACTTAGTGAAGAAACTACTCACCAGCAGGAGCAGCTAGACCTGGAGCATGACCTGAACCAGCAGGTGGTGACTTACTTGGACAGAACCCTGCCATCCCACTTTGAAGATCCGCTGGACTACTGGGCAGCCAAACTGGATTTGTGGTCGCAACTGGCATAGTTTTCCCTGGAAAATCTGTCCTGCCCGGCCAGTAGTGTGGCATTAGAGCGGGTGTTTAATGGGAGCCATAGTTACCCCAAGAAGAACTCGAGTGTCCACCCAAAATGTGAAGAGACTGACCTTTGTCAAGATGAATCAAGTGCGGATCAGCCAGGATTTCCACCCACCAATGCATGATGCATCAGACTAGATCATCCATGATGCCACACCAACACTTTGACAAAAAAGAACTGGTTCATCTGGCTACCTTCCTCAGTTACTATTCTGATGCTGCCACCCGTCTAGTGGCACAAATCTGATGCCAAGTGATCCTTCTTTCACCCACCATATTCAGCTGGTACTGGCATTGCCAACCACCTCCACACTCTGTCACCGGGTCATGATTTGCTCACCTGATGCTGCTGCCACCTCAACACTATGTCACCTTGCCACTCTGTGGTTTCTTCATGCTGCTGCCACCTTCACACTATGTCACCTTGCCACTCTGTGGTGTCCTTGTGCTACTGCCACCTCCATACTATGTCACCTTGCCACTCTATGGTGTCCTGATGCTGCTGCCATCTCCACACTATGTCACCTTGCCACTCTTTGGCCTCCTGATGCTGCTGCTACCTCCACACTATGTCACCTTGCCAGTTTGTGGTCTCCTGATGCTGCTGCCACCTCCATACTATGTCACCTTGCCAGTCTGTGGTGTCCTGATGCTGCTGCCATCTCCACACTATGTAACCTTGCCACTCTTTGGCCTCCTGATGCTGCTGATACCTAAACACTATGTCACCTTGCCACTCTTTGGCCGCCTGATGTTGCTGCTGCCACCTCTACACTGTCATTGTGCCACCCTGTGGTCTCCTGATGCTACTGCCGCCGCCTCCACACTGTATCATTGTGCCACCCTGTGGCCTCCTCCTTATGCTGCTGCCACCACCTCCACACTCTGTAATTAAGGCACTCTGTTGTCTCCTTATGCTGCTGCTGCCACCACCTCCAGACTCATTGGGCCACTTTGTGATCTCCTCATGCAGCATCCACCTCACCACTATGTCATATCATAGGGCCACTCTTTGGACTTTTTATGCTGTTCCGACCCTCCCCACTTCATGACTGGGCCACTATTTTGCCTTTCAGCCTGACTAACATCATCATTTGTTTGACCCTTCTTCTGAACTGTCAGAAGGAAGGAAAAATGAGATGCACAACGCATCCTGTCTATGTAACAGCTGTAAAGCCTGCATGACATGGTCCCTATTTTGAATCAGAATTGGCTTATGATTTGGTAGCCAAAAGCAGGAGTGGGTACAAAACACAGAAGACATGCAAATATTCCATTTCGGTGTCATCTCTGTTTTTGATCCTCTCGTGTTTTTTTTTTTTTGCGATAGCAATACTGATGGATTACTGACCAGATGCTGACTGAGTGAAGGCATAGTCCTTGTAGCGGGGATCCAGCAGGGTGACCACCCAGTAATCAGCACTAGTTGGAGTGTGGGCAATTCGGTGGTTGTTGTGCAGGCACTGCAGCATGTAGCAAAGGTCAGTACGGATCCAAACTTTATAGTTGGGGTTCACTCAACACTAACTCTAACAAGTTTCAAAGTGTTATCTTGTGCCATATTGTAGCAAAAGCCATTGAAATAGATTGAAAGAGTTAGTTAACCTTTTTGTGCCATTTATTTACTTAAAGGGAGCCTGTCACTATAAAAATGCAGTGGAAAAAAAAAAAAAAAACATTGTTTTTGGAGATGCCCAAAATTGATCAGATATTGGAAGGAGATTGTAGAGACTATAGCATTATTTTTGGGTATCCAAGTTCCAGAGGATCCGGTGGTCTGTATACTGGGGGCTACCGCACATATTAGGTTAAATAGAGAGGTACAGTCGGTCTTGAATAAGGTATTGTTTCAGGCTAGACTGTTGATACTTCGAAAATGGATAAATAAAGATCCCCCCACAGTAGGACAGTGGCAGGAAGCTGTACACAATTTGATTAGATTGTAACAGGGCATGGAGAGATCGAGGGATAGACAGGAAAAACTGGATAAAATCTGGAAAAAATGGTTGAACCAGGGCCAAGTTGTTTGAATTTATTTTTTTTCTCTCTCTCTCTTCAGTGGGGTGGGTGGTATTTGGATAAAAAAAGATATATGTAGATGTTTAAACAAATGTAAAATGTTTTTGTAATATGGACCCTCTGGACGGTCCATATGTGTACTTGTATCTGTTTTTTGTATATTGGAAAAGATAAATAAATATATTTAAAAAAAAAAAATGCAGTGCAATCTGCAGCAGCATGTTTAGAGTAGGAGGAGCTGAGCAGATTGATACATACATTGTATGTAAAGATTCAGTAAAACTTGTATTTCATTCATTTATATCCATGCTCATTCTATGCTTTGAAGTCAAGGAGGTGGTCCTATCAGTGATTGACAGCTACTCCTGTATACCCAGCCATAGGGGGAAGGCTGTCAATCACTGATAGGACAGTCTCCTTGACTTTGAAGCACAGAATGAGCAGGAATTTAAATGAATGAACTCCGAGATATACTAAATCTTTTCCAATAAAACTATATATCAATCTGCTCAGCTCCTCCTGCTCTATAACATGCTGCCTGAACGTCAGACTCAAGGATCAATACGACAGGTTCCCTTTAATGTGTTAACCATCAAGTTTAACTTGGCTGCATCTTTAGTGTATAATTGGATTGAATACTGGCAGAAGGACTATGTCCAGAGAGTTGTGGACAATGATTCCTATTCTGAATGGTCCCTGGTTATAAGTGGTGTATCTCAAGGTTCAGTGCAGGGTCACCTATTCTTTTATTTATTTTCTAATAATATCAAGGATGATATTAATAGCACGGTTTCAATTTTTGCAGATAACACCAAGCTATGTAGTACTGTGTAGTCTATGGAAAATGTCCATAAAATATAAGCTAACTTGGCACACTTTCTGCATCAACTTGGCAAATTAAGTTTAAGTGGATAAATGTAAAGTTAAGCATCTTGATAGTAATATTTTTTGTGCATCATATGTCCTAGTGAAAGGAACTCTGGGAGAGTAATTTGTAGAGAAGAATTTTGGTGTATTTGTAGATCATAGATTAAATAACAGCATACAATCAGCTGCTTCTAAGGCTACCAGGATATTGTTATGTATTAAACAAGACATGGACTCGAGGGACAGGGATGTGCTACTTACACTTTACAAAGCATTGGTGTGGCCTCATCAAGAATATGCAGTTCAGTTCTGGGCACCAGTCCATAGAAAGGATGCCAGGAGCTGGAAAAGGTACAAAGGAGAGCAACTAAACTCATAAGAGACATGGAGGGTCTTAGTTATGACTAACAAGTAAAATAATTACATGTATTTAATCTTGAGAAGAAATATCTAAGGGAGGACATGATTAACCTATACAAATATATAAATGTGCTGTACAAAAAAAAATGGTGAAAAGCTATTCCATGTAAAATCTCCTCAAAAGACAAGAGGGCATTGCCTCCATCTGGAGAAGGAAAAGTTCAGTCTTCAGAGGCATCAAGGGTTCTTTACTACAGTGGGATGCGAAAGTTTGTGCAACCTTGTTAATCGTCATGATTTTCCTGTATAAATCGTTGGTTGTTACGATAAAAGATGTCAGTTAAATATATCCTATAGGAGACACACACAGTGATATTTGAGAAGTGAATTTAAGTTTATTGGATTTACAGAAAGTGTGCTATAATTGTTTAAACAAAATTAGGCAGGTGCATACATTTGGGCACCGCAAAAAAGAAATGAAATCAATATTTTGTAGATCCTCCTTTTGCAGAAATTACAGCCTCTAAGCGCTTCCTGTAGGTTCCAATGAGAGTCTGGATTCTGGTTGAAGGTATTTTGGACCATTCCTCTTTACAAAACATCTTTAGTTCATTCAGGTTTGATGGCTTCCGAGCATAGACAGCTCTCTTTAAGTCACACCACAGATTTTCAATTATATTCAGTTCTGGGGACTGAGATGGCCATTCCAGAACGTTGTGCTTGTTCCTCTGCATAAATGCCTTAGTGGATTTTGAGCAGTGTTTAGGGTCGTTGTTTTGTTGAAAGATCCAGCCCCGGCGCAGCTTCAGCTTTGTCACTGATTCCTGGACATTGGTCTCCAGAATCTGCTGATACTGAGTGGAATCCATGCGTCCCTCAACTTTGACAAGATTCACAGTCCCTGCACTGGTCACACAGCCCTACAGTGTGATGGAACCACCACAATATTTTACTGTAGGTATCAGGTGTTTTTCTTGGAATGCTGTGTTCTTTTTCCTCCATGCATAACGCCCCTTGTTATGGCCAAATAATTAAATTTTAGTTTCATCAGTCCACAGCACCTTATTCCAAAATGAAGCTGGCTTGTCCAAATGTGCTTTAGCCCTCCTCAAGCGGCACTTTTTGTGCTGTGAGCAGAGAAGAGGCTTTCTCTGCATCACTCTCGCATACAGCATCTCCTTGTGTAAAGTGCGCCAAATGGTTGAACGATGCACAGTGACTCCATCTGCAGCAATATGATGTTGTAGGTCTTTGGTGCTGGTCTGTGGGTTGACTCTGACTGTTCTCACCATTCATCTCTTCTGTCTTTCCGAGATTTTTCTTGGTCTGCCACTTCGAGCCTTAACTTGAACTGAGCCTGTGGTCTTCCATTTCCTCAATATGTTCCTAACTGTGGAAACAGACAGCTGAAATCTCTGAGACAGCTTTCTGTATCCTTCCCCTAAACCATGATGGTGAACAATCTTTGTCTTCAGGTCATTTGAGAGTTGTTTTTAGACCCCTATGTTGCTACTCTTCAGAGAAAATTAAAAGAGGAGGGAAACTTACAATTGACCCCCTTAAATACTTTCTCATAATTGGATTCACCTGTGTATGTAGGTTAGGGGTCACTGAGCTTACCAAGCCAATTTGAGTTCCAATAATTTGTTCTAAAGGTTTTGGAACCAATAAAATGACAACAGTGCCCAAATGTATGCACCTGCCTAATTTTGTTTAAACAATTATAGCACACTTTCTGTAAATCCAAAGATTTCCCGGGGTCCGTCCACCACCAAGCGCTAATCCCCCCTCCCATAGAAATGAATGGGAGCATGCGGAGCATGCGCTGCCCCTTCTCGGCCCACTCTCCCATTCATTTCTATGGGGCAGACAGCAATAGCCGAACCAGCGCTAGGCTATTTTCGGTGGCCCCATAGAAATGAATGTAGGGCGGCTGCGCATTCGCAGTGCGCTCTCCTTTATTTTCAGGGCTCCGTTCTCGATATAGGTGCTGATTCCAGCGGTGGGACCCGCACCTATAAGACAATGGGGGCATATCCTAGCGATATTCCCTCATTGTCTGTGATGAGAAAACCCATTTAATGTAAAACCATAGCTCTGAGTTTATTTCCCAGCTACAATCGAGTCATTGCAGAGTTATATGAATAACTGGTTGTTTTTTATCATTACACTGACTTTTGGGATTTGGATCATCTTACATTTCCATGCAATGGAACTTTAAAGATAACATTGTTGTATCCTTTGCTGATGATTTATGACACTTTGACAGTCTTTTCACAAGGTATTTTAGAGATGTCTGTAACTAATAGTTGTAATTTTTCAAAAGCCTTCTCAGGGACATTTTCCCCTGAAAATGCTTTTGCTTTCTTTTAACAACAGTACTTGCATCATATCTTATGGTTTAAGCTTTCTAGTGTAGTGACATTAGAAGGAATAAAACTTTATATTATTTTGTTTCCAAAACAAAGGTACAAGTACCAACATCAAGAGAGGAAATCCATCTCTCCTGCCCATCTATCAGAAAGAGAGAAGACAGAGAGAGAGAAACAAAGTTAAAACCTGACAGAAATAGTCTAGACAATGACTAACCACAATTAATACCATTGCTGGGAGTGGTCTTGCACTTACAGGTGGAACTCGAAAAATTAGAATATTGTGAATATTTAGTTCAGTAATGCAACTTAAAAGGTGAAATTAACATATGAGATAGACTCATTACATGCAAAGCAAGATATTTCAAGCCATTATTTGTTATAATTTGGATGATTATGGCTTACAGCTTATGAAACCCCAAAGTCACAATTTTGAGGAACCCTTTGCTCAGGGGATATGGATTAATTAGCTGACTAGAGTGTGACACTTTGAGCCTAGAATATTGAACCTTTTCACAGAAATTCTAATTTTAATCTGCAATAATGCAATTCCTTTTAATTTGCTTTGCTAAAATAAATGGACTTTTGCACGATATTCAAAGTTTCACCTGTATAATTATGCTTGGTCAAACATTCTGTACAAGTCAAGTCTTTAGAAGAGACCTGTTTATGGAAAATAAGAAGTCCAGCATGAAAGAGGAGTATTTACAAGAAGTTGCAGAGAAGAAGTAGAAAAATACCAGTAATATCTCCAAAGACAGAAATTAAAAGATGTAAACCTTTCAGACCCAAAGGTTTTTGTGTTTTTTTTTTTTTTTGGTTGTTTGCATTTTCGTTTTGAGTTCCCTGCCTTCCCAGAGCCATAACTTTTTTATTTCTATTCACATAGCCATATAAGGGCTTGTTTTTTGCGGGACAAGTTCTACTTTTCAACACCACCATTTAACCTCTTCAGGACACAGGGCGTACGCCCTGATGTCCTGGTACTTAAGGACACAGGGCATACCGGTACGTCCTGTGTACTTCCGATCACCGCCGCGCGGCGAGCGGTGATTGGAAGCCGGTGCCTGCTCAAATCATTAGCACCTCGGCTAAATGCGCGGGGGGGGGGGGTCCCATGACCCCCCATGTCAGTGATCGCCGCAAACCGCAGGTCAATTCAGACCTGCGGTTTGCGGCTTTTTATTGTGCGGGCGGGGGTGCCATCGGGTCCCCATGGGGCTGTAGGGGGGACCCGATGGCATGGAAGGCAGCACAACGCCTTCCTGAGGCATCGCCGCTGCCTTCCTGTGATGTGCCTGTGAGATACAGCCCCCTGGATCTCACAGGCCGGAAGCTGTATGAGTAATACACACAATATTACTCAGAAGTATTGGAATGCATTGTAAATGATTAGACCCCTAAAAGTTGAAGTCCCAGAGTGGGACAAAAAAAAGTAAAACAAAAGTTGAACATATTGGTAAAAAATAGGGGGGGAGGATTGACATATTTGGTATCGCCCCATACGTATCAACCGGCTCTATAAACATATCACATGACCTAACCCCTCAGATGAACACCATAAAAAATAAAAAAATAAAAACTGTGCTAAATAAACAATTTTTTGTCACCTTACATCACAAAAAGTGTAATAGCAAGCGATCAAAAAGTCATATGCACCCCAAAATACAGTAGTGCCAATCAAACTGTCATCTCATCCCGCAAAAATCATACCCTACCAAAGATAATGGCCAAAAAACTGAAAAAACTATGGCTCTCAGAATAAAGAGACACTAAAACATATTTTTTTTTGTTTCAAAAATGATATTATTGTGTAAAACTTACATAAATAAATAAAAAGTATACGTATTAGGTATTGCCGTGTCCATATCGACCGGCTCTATAAAAATATCACATGAACTAACCCCTCAGATGAACATCGTAAAAAATAAAAAATAAAAACTGTGCTAAATAAACAATTTTTTGTCACCTTACATCACAAAAAGTGTAATAGCAAGCGATCAAAAATTCATATGCACCACAAAATAGTGCCAATCAAACCGTTATCTCATCCCACAGAAATTGTACCCTACCCAAGAAAATCGCCCAAAAACTGAAAAAAAGTATGGATCTCAGACTATGGAAACACTAAAACATGATTATTTTTTTTGCTTCAAAAATGAAATCATTGTGTAAAACGTACATAAATAAAAAAAAGTATGCATAATAGGTATCGCCACATCCATAATAATTTACTCTATAAAAATATCACATGACCTAACCCCTCAGTTGAACACCGTAAAAAAATAAAAATAAAAACGGTGTGAAAAAAGCCATTTTTGGTCATCTTACATCACAAAAAGTGCAATAGCAAGTGATCAAAAAGTCATATACACCTCGATATAGTGCCAATAAAACCGTCATCTCATCCCGCAAAAAATGAGACCCTAGCCTAAGATAAAAAACTATGGCTCTCAGACTATGGAGACACTAAAACATGATTTTTTTTTTTGTTTCAAAAATGAAATCATTGTGTAAAGCTTACATAAATAAAAAAAATTGTATACATATTAGGTATTGCCGGATCTGTGACAACCTGCTCTATAAAAATACGACATGATCTAACCTGTCAGATGAATGTTCTAAATAACAAAAAAAAAAAAAAAGATGCCAAAACAGCTATTTCTTGTTACCTTGCCTCACAAAAAGTGTAATATAGAGCAACCAAAAATCATATGTACCCTAAGCTAGCACCAACAAAACTTCCACCCTATCCCGTAGTTTCTAAAATGGGGCCACTTTTTTGGAGTTTCTACTCTAGGGGTGCATCAGGGGGGCTTCAAATGGGACATTGTGTCAAAAAAAAAAAACAGTCCAGCAAAATCTGCCTTCCAAAAACCGTATGGCATTCCTTTCCTTCTGCGCCCTGCCGTGTGCCCAGTACAGCAGTTTACGACCACATATGGGGTGTTTCTGTAAACTACAGAATCAGGGCCATAAATAGTGAGTTTTGTTTGGCTGTTAACCCTTGCTTTGTAACTGGAAAAAAAATATTACAATGAAAAATCTGCCAAAAAAGTGAAATTTTGAAATTGTATCTCTATTTTCCATTAATTCTTGTGGAACACCAAAAGGGTTAACAGCGTTTGTAAAATCAGTTTTGAATACCTTGAGGGGTGTAGTTTCTAGAATGGGGTCATTTTTGGGTGGTTTCTGTAACAAGTCCCCTGCTCGCTCTATTCTGCTCTCATGGCACTCCCTGATGTGACCACAATATCTGCTGGTTCCGCCGTTGATGATCCAGCCTCAAACGACCGCTCGTGTCGTTTTTAATTCTCACAGAACTAACACCAGTCAGGCTGTATGTGAGTTCAAACTGACAAAATTATTTATTGAATGCATCACATATATTTATATTGACAGTTGGAACACCTCTTTCAATTGGTAAATTGTAAAACCCCTCTGATTGGCTATGCAAATGAGAAAGCAGGGATTAGTTCAAGAGCTTGGCTGGGAGGCAGATGGTGTGGCCATTGTCACAGAGAGATTCAAACCATGACATTACCCCCTCTCCCGTGAAACAGTCCAACAGCCACAGTGGGACCCTCACCGGGTCAACTCAAGGATGTTGGAAAAGTAGTCTTAAGATTCCAGGTCCATTTGACGGGATAATCTATCCGCATTCCCATTTTGAGGCCCTGGCCGATATTGTATGGTGAAATTGTAGGGTTGCAAAGCCAGGCCCCACCTTAGTAATCGGCCATTCTCTCCTGCCACCCGGTTTAGCTATATCAAGGGATTCTGGTCCGTCATGACGGTAAAAGAGCATTCATAGACGTAGGGCTGCAATTTCTTTAAAGCCCAGACTAAAGCCAAACATTTTTTTTTTTTCATGGCAGCATATCCAACTTCACCGGGTAACAACTTGTGGCTGAGATACGCCACCGGGTGCTCCTTCCCGTCATCGCCAACTTGACTTAGTACGGCTCCCAGTCCGAACATGGAGGTGTCTGTATTTACGACAAAGTGTTTGTTAGGAACGGGTGCGGCCAGTATGGGAACTTGTGTTAGGGTGGTTTTCAACTGTTGAAATGCTGTTTTGCACTCCGGGGACCACAGGACCTGTCTAAGGAGATTCTTTTTGGTCAGGTCCGTCAGTGGTTTGGCTATGTCACTATAGTGGGGTACAAACTTTCTGTAGTACCTGACTGTCCCTAAAAATTCAAGTACCTGGGCCTTGGTTCTGGGAACCAGCCAGTTTAGGATGGCCTCAATTTTTGCAGGCTCTAGCCTCTGCTTCCCACATCCCACTCTATGTCCCAAATATTGTACCTCAGACATCCCGATATTATACTTGTCTGGCTTCAGGGTCAGGCCTGCAACTCTGATTCTGTCAAGCACTATGCCCAGGTGTCTAAGATGCTCCTCCCATGTCTGGCTATAGATTGCGATGCCATCAAGATATGTGCATGCAAAATCCTGCAGACCACCGAGGAGTCTATCTATCATTCGTTGGAAGGTAGCCGGAGCATTTTTCATCCCGAATGGCATTACCTGGGACTGGTAAAGGCCAAACGGGATGATGAAGGCCGACTTTGGAATGACGTCCACCTCCAGGGGAATCTGCCAGTAGCCCTTACACAGGTCAATAGTCGTCAGATAATGTCCCTGAGCTATTTTGTCCAACAATTCGTCCACTCGGGGCAGGAAGCTCCATCATCGGCAGGTATTCAGAGTCCCCGGTGGCTACTGCCTCAGCCCTCTCGTGATAGGCCTACATCATATTGATGTGGAATGACCACCTGATAGGGGCCCTGTCAGGAGGCCTGTAATTTATTTTGCTTCAAAGGTTTTAGTACTATGACCTTCGGTCCGACACAAAAAGTGTGATTCCGAGCAGATCAATCATACCAAACGTTCTGCTGACTGGGCTGATTGCATATTCTCATGGACTAGCTCGGTAAGTTCCCGCAGTCGATCCCTGAGTTCCAAGACGTAACTAAGGATGGGGAGGCCTTCCGGATCCTCTCCCCCTTCCCACTGGGCCCTCACTAAGTCTAAGGGTCCCCTAACCCTTCGCCCATAAAACAGCTCAAATGGTGAAAACCCTGTGGACTCTTGAGGTTCCTCCCTGTAGGCGAACAGTAGGTGGGGAAGATATTTCTCCCAATCCTTCCTACTCTCCACGAAGGCCCGAAGTAGCTGTTTTAAGGTCCCGTTAAATCTCTCGCACACCCCGTTCTTTTGGGGGTGGTAGGGTGGGCTCTGGAGGGTTTTAATTCCACAGAGGCGCCAGAGCTGCTGGGTCAGCTCGGCGGTGAACTGATTTCCTTGATCAGACAATATCTCCTGGGGAAATCCTACCCTAGTAAACACCCGCAGTAAGGCATCAGCTACCGTGTCAGCCTGGATATTGGATAGGGGAATAGCTTCCGGGTAGAGGGTGGCGTAATCCACCACTGTAAAAATATACTTCTTCCCAGTGACACTGGGGCGGGCCAGTGGGCCAATAATGTCTACTGCTATCTGGCTAAAGGGTTCCCTAATTATCAGCATGGGGTACAGAGAGGCTTTTGGATGATCCCTCGCCTTTCCTACCCTCTGGCAAGTCTCACAGGTCCGGCAGTATTCTCGTACCTCTGCATGTAACCTAGGCCAGAAGAAAGCAAGAGACAACCGACTCCAGGTCTTAGCTATCCCTAAATATCCAGCCAAGGGGATATTGTGAGCCAGCCTCAATAGCTCCTGTCTGTACTTCTGGGGTACGACTAGCTGTTTGTGGGGGCCCTCGTGCTTCCCGTTGCCCACCCCTTCAGCGTGATGATAAAGAAGCCCTCCCTCCCACTCTATTCTGTCTTCCCTTAATCCCCCTGGATCCTTGCCCACCCTGTCCCGATAGCACGCTAAAGTAGGGTCTCTCTGGGTTTCTTGCCTAACATCGGAAGGAGAATACCAGCACATAGGGTTGTCAAGTTGGGGTAACGTGGGAGGATTTGGTCTTACCTGGGTCCCCATAGAAGTGGAGTTGCCTTGTAGGTGGCTTTGTTGTCGGGTGGTCAAGCCATGGTGGTCTCTCGTGCAAATGAAGAAGTCAAATGCCCCAAGTCGTTCCCCAAAAGTACTTCCGCGGGTGACTCACGGAGTATCCCTACTCGCACTTGTCGCTTCCCTGAGCCCCAATCCAGGTGAACTCTGGCGGTGGATAAACGCAGCACCTTGCTACCCTGACTGCCACAGTCTGGCCGGTTCGGGACGACTGAGGAACCATGTGAGGCTGAATAAGGGTAATCGTAGCCCCAGAATCACAAAGTCCCTTGGCCGGCTGCCCATTAACCCATACCTCCTGATGATCAGCTGCGGCCTGGACGGGATCAGCCTCAAACAGCTCACCAAACTTTTCCTGAATATCTAGAAAGTTGGCCTCGTTCTGGAGGCAATAAGTCTCCGACATGGATAACTGGGCAGTCTCTTGGTACCTTGGGGATTGGTTAGGGCAATAACGCTGCAGATGACCCATCTGATTACATGTATAGCACTTAGGCCCGGTAGAAGGTTTTGATCAGGTTAAGGGTCTAGAGGCAGCCCACTGAGATACTGGAGTTGGGTTCGAGGTCGGTACACTAGGCCGTGGTAGTGGATAGCGCTGGCCTCCAATGGATCTCCGAGAGTCCAGATATTCATCGGCCAAAGTCCCTGCTTGGTGTACCATCTGTGGCCGCTTATCTCGCACCCAATCCGTACTATCGGAGGGGTGTGGTCAAAGAACTGCTCTAAGAGAACTAGCTGGGTGATGTCCTCTGTGGTATGAGCATGGCTTCCCTGGTACCAGCCCTTGAGGTTCTGCTGCAGATGATGTGCCCACTCCACGTAGGTTAGGTTGCCTTGTTTCCGGGATTCTCGAAACTTAATCCGGCCTGCTTCAGGGGTAATGGCAAATCCGGCTAGCAGGGCTTCTTTTACTCGGTTATAATCCATGGCGTCCTCATCCTCCATGGCCCAATACGCATCCGCAGCTTTGCCAGTTAGGTTACTTGCCAGTAAGGTGACCCGATCTTGGGACGGCACTTTATGTATCTGGCACAGTCTCTCAAAGTCCTGGAGGAACTCTTCTATTTCCTCCTCTCCTTCCTTAAATAATTTGAATGCTCAAAAGGGCTACTTACGGACAGGTGCTGTATCTCTAGGTGCTGTCTCTGATCGACGTATTTCCACCATTCTCCACTCATGTTGTCGCTCCAATTCTCTCTCTTGTCATTCTAGTTCTCTCTCTTGCCGCTCATCCTGCAGCTGGATGTCTCTGAAGGCATTCTGTATGACGGTCCCGGATGGGTTGGCACCATATAATGCTAACCACTCTCTAACTCGTTGCTGAAACAAGTCTTCCACGGACCAAGGTCCAGCATCACCATCCCTCTGATCCATCTCAGCTAACTCACTGATCAAGGTGGCTTTGTTCTTTGTCCCAGCGATCCCTCCTTCACTCTCAAGTAAATCTTTCAGCGTGTCTCTCCTGCAGGCTGCGTAGCTGGTCATTCCTAGTTGTGATTTGGAGTGTCCCAGTAACTGGAGAGCCAATCCCACCACTGCCACCAATGTAACAAGCCCCTGCTCGCTCTATTCTGCTCTCACGGCACTCCCTGATGTGACCACAATATCTGCTGGTTCCGCCGTTGATGATCCAGCCTCAAATGACCGCTCGTGTCGTTTTAATTCTCAAAGAACTAACACCAGTCAGGCTGTATGTGAGTTTAAACTGACAAAATTATTTATTGAATGCATCACATATATTTATGTTGACAGTTGAAACACCTCTCTCAATTGGTAAATTGCAAAACTCCCTTTGATTGGCTTATGCAAATGAGGTAAGTAGGGATTAGTTCAAGAGCTTGGCTGGGAGGCAGTTGGGTGTGGCCATTGTCACAGAGATTCAAACCATGACAGTTTATATAATGTAAGCCTCACAAAGTGACTTCAGACCTGAACTGGTCCTTAAAAAGTTGTTTTTTGAAAATTTCAGAGAAAAATTACTTCTAAACTTCTAGGCCTTGTAACGTCCCCCAAAAAGTAAAATGCAATTCCCAAAATTATCCTAACATGAAGTAGACATATGGGGAATGTAAGGTAATAACTATTTTTGTAGGTATTACTATTTATTATAGAAGTAGAGAAATTGAAACTTGGAAATTTGAAAACTTTTCCAAATTTTGTATTTTTTTTTTAATAAAAATGATTTTTTTTTTACTTAATTTTACCAGTGTCATGAAGTACAATATGTGACGAAAAAACAATCTCATAATGGCCTGGACAAGTAAAAGCGTTTTAAAGTTATCACCACTTAAAGTGACACTGGTCAGATTTTCAAAAAAATGGCCTGGTCCTTAAGGTGAAATAAGGCTGTGTCCTGAAGGGGTTAATATTGCATATGATGTAGTTGGAAGCAGAGAAAAAACTCCAAATGGGGTGACATTGCAAAAAAAAATTGCTATTCCACAACAATTTTTTTATTTACGACGTTCGATGTACGATAAAACTGACTGGTTACTTTCATTCTACAGGTCAGTACGAAACCTTATATGTATAGTTTTTCTTGCATTTTGATAGTGCTAAAAAAAAAAAAATTGGGAAAAAAAATCTGTATAACTTTTTTGTAATTATGTGTACGGAGCTGAATGGTGGCTAATTGTTTGTGGGACAATCTGAACTTTTCATTGATACCATTCTGGGGTGTGTATGAGTTTTTGATCACTTTTATAAAAAAAAATACAAAAAATACAAAAAAATAAAAAAATGGAGCGACCAAAAATTGTGACTTTTTATAATATGGACGTTTTTGCACATTGTGACACCCGTGATGTGTTTTTTTTGTTTGTTTTTTTAGCTCTTTTATTTTGGGGAAAGGGGGATGATTAATATTTTTATGTTTTTCATTTTTTATTAAAAAAATAAATAAATTACAGCTCCCATAGGGAACTATAACATGTTTAGATTGCTATTATCATAGACTCCAATGCACTTGCATTGGAATCTATGATGATTTTACTACTTTCCTATGGAGCCCTATTTCAGGCAAGGGCTCCATAGTAAATACTATGCAGCAGCCTCCTGTCAATCACAAAGACAGGGGCTGCTGCACACATGCTCCGGCTCCTCCGATCGCCACACCTGGGAGCTGAAGCACCATCGGAAGCGCGCACTTCCGGTGTTTCAAGAGCTCAGATGCCGTGGTCAGGATCGTAACTTTTACAAAGTAAGGTGCCTTACTTCATCTGGACACCAATACCAGACTACAATGCTATTATCTTAGTTGCCATTTCTACTTACCTCATCAATGATCCCCTGAAGAACAAGCCTTTGCCAACTGGGGAAACACATCGGGACAAGGGACGAATATACCTTGGAGGAGTACATCTTCACTCACTTGCAGGGCTATACCAGGTGACAGTTGAGGGGTGGGTGCTGCGCTTGTAGGCAGGGCTAGCTTAAGGGTTAATCTACGGTGACCCCCCCCCCCCCCTGTCCTGACCTCACCTCTCTATTATCTAATGTGCCAATCAGCTGTATTCAAAACTGTAAGTTACAATATTTTCTTTATTCTTTGGATCACCACATCCAGTATAAAGTAAGGCTCTTCAGTATGCATTTTTCACAAGCCTAATTATTATTATTTTTTGATTAGGCTATTTTCTAATGAATATTAGTATAAGTTATGGTTTTAAAGAAAAGTCATTATTTCTGTGATATACATTCTTATGTGCTTTTCGAACCTCATCTGCACTACCCGCAGCGCTCAGGAGCGGGCCCCATATTCAAAGACCCCGCCACACAGTACATGTATGATGCTGGGCGCTAAGGGGTTAATAGTTATGAGCAACATACAACACATCAATCTTGTAATACCTAACACTTGCACAAAGCCATGGACCAAGTTTGGCACAATTGTGTTACATTTTGCACAACCAGAGTAGGAGCAGTATCTAATTTTGTATAAAAATGATGTAGTATAGGGTGGACTAGATGATTCCTGGTGATTCAATGCCGAGTGGGCTGCCCAAGTCTTTCTCAAGGCCGCTGGCTAATTACATAGCATTCTGATTCTCCCCGCATTATTTATCATTGTTGATGGCACTATAGGTGCATTATTTTTCCTGGGGGCACTATAGGGGGCATTATTATTAATGGAGGCATTTTTAATGCCAGGAGCACTATCAGGAATGGTTACTACTGGGGAATCAATAAGGGTCATAATTATTGCTGGAGGTAGTATAGGAGCATTTGTAATATTTGTAGAACTATATGGGCAGTATTGTAATGGGGAATTATAGGGACATTATTTTTACTGGGGGCACTATAGGGGGTGGGTGTTATTAATATACAATAGGGGCATTATTATTACTGAGGGTACTATGTTTTCTGTGGTATATTTTTGAAGAGCACTTGGGGCAGAGTGCTTGGGTAGCACCAGAATGCCACTATTTGGCCCCTTTCACACGGGTGAGAATTCCACGTGGGTGCAATGCGTAAGGTGAACGCATTGCACCCACACTGAATCCGGACCCATTCACTCCAATAGGGCTGTGCACATGAGTGGTTATTTTCATGCATCAATTGTGCGTTGCGTGAAAATCACAGCAAGCTCTATATTGTGTGTTTTTCACGCAACGCAGGCCTCATAGAAGTGAATGGGGCTGCGTGAAAATCGCAAGCATCCGCAAGCAAGTGCGGATGCGGTGCAATTTTCACGCTTGGTTGCTAGGAGACAATCGGGATGGGGACCCGATCTTTATTATTTTCCCTTATTACATGGTTATAAGGGAAAATAATAGCATTCTTAAAACAGAATGCTAAGTAAATTAGGGATGCAGGGGTTAAAAAAATATATATATTAAACTCACCTCATCCACTTGTTTGTGTAGCCTGGCTTGTCTTCTTTCTTCTTCGAGGACCTGGGAGGAAAAGGACCTTCACTGTGCTCATTACATGGTAACCCCTACATCCCAAATTTACTTAGCATTCCCTTATAATCATGTTATAAGGGTAAATAATACAATCTACACCACACCTAACCCAAACCTGAACTTCTGTGAAGAAGTCTGGGTTCGGGTACCAAACATGCAGATTTTTCTCACACGTGCTCAAAACACATTAAAACACTTTGCACTCACGCTGAAAAATTATGCATTTTCCTGCAACGCACCTGCATTTTGACCGGCCCTCACACGCGACGCCCGTGTGATAGAGGCCTTAAGCACCAGGATGGGGAGTTTATGTTAAGAATGTGGAGAGGGTTGCACCCGGTATTGAACTTTCGATTCTGAATCAATGCTTTTACACCTTAATCGATCCGATACTGGGATTTGCTATTTTCCAATACTAGGCTACTGCACAGCCTAGTATCTGTTAGAGAACATGGCATGCACCATCCTTAGCATGCACCATGTCCCTCCCTCCCCACTGTGACAAGCAAAAACGTAGGTATTGTGAGAACCCTAGAGAGACCATGGAAAATTAAGGCTTCTAGAATTCTAGAATCTAGGATGTCTGTGTAAATAACGGTGCAGAGATGAGATATGGCTGAAAAAAGATGTCATAACGGTCTGATCTCAATGGAAAAGATAAAGAAAGAGAACTTCTACATTAGAGGAGATGGTACTGAAAGCAAGATGTACAGTATGTAGTGCTGTATTCTCCTGTATTACCAGACATTATCCTGAAGATACAGAGGGCTCTGTGCTGTGGCCTGCTTCTTGTCTTCGCAGCCCTCTTCTCTATATCTTAATTAGAAACAACTGGAGAACAGAACATTGTAGTTGGCACTGGCCACCACAGTGCAGAAGTTTTAAGGAAGCATTTTGTGCTGCTGGGGATGTATTTTCTGCACTGTGGTAATTGGCTTTACTGAGGTAGCAATCTGTGCTGCACTGTGGTATTTAGTACCCCTGGGACAGTATTATGTGCTGCACTGTGGTCAGTGGCATACCGTCAATATAGGCAGACCACGCACTGGCTATGGGGCCAGTGAGGTTAGGGGGCCAGGCCAGGCTGCATGGCTCTGCCCCCTTTCTGACCTTAATACATGCTGTATACCAGTAACAGTAGAGAGATGAATACTGACCCCAGTCCTGTGTCCTCCTCCTGATTCCTCCCCTCCTCCTAGCCTCTGCTGATGAATAGCATTGGCCCCTGCCCCTGTCTGTCAGAACAAGTCAAGTACAGATGGCCAATAATCAGGGAGATGCTGTGCTGCCTGCTCTGCTTATTGGCTATCTGACACCTGACCTCTGCTCTGTGTTCTGCTGGCGTGAGGCGTTACAGTCCAGCACCTTTGGAATGAGAGCAATGTGAGAGCCCTCAGCCCATCTTCCGTGTAGCCCATGGCTGAGGTCCTAAATCCTAGTGAACTGCAGGATAGACTGAAGAGCATGGACAGATTTAACCAGCAGATGAAAGTGCAGCAGTCGGCATCTGCATGAGTGACTGCCCTGCAATGTTGAGGAAGGAATATGGAGAGGTCTGTGTGGCTTGCACTAGTAGTAATATATTGCTATAAGTGCAATACACACAGAATCTCCCTCATAGACCCAGCACCCCCATAGATATACAACCCACTCCACCCATGTATGTTTCAAGTTCTAAGAGAGGATACAATCCTGCTTCTCATTGCCCTATTAGAAATATTTTATAAACAAATGGTCTGGATCCCCACTGAGAACTTAAAGTATACATCTCTCTCTCTCTCTCTCTCTTTATATATATATATATATATATATATATATAAACGATAATTCAGGGCAGCACTCCAAGTATAAAAAGCTGGGTGCCAGCGGAAAGTACACCAAGGTGTATAGTATAAAAATAGAAAACACTGCAGCACATCCGTTGGTGAAAATAGTGGATCTTTATTCACCCAAGCGACGTTTCAGTCCTCTTACTGGGACAAAGGTCCCAGTAAGAGGACTCAAACGTCGCTTGGGTGAATAAAGATCCACTATTTTCACCAACGAATGTGCTGCAGTGTTTTTCTATTATATATATATATATATATATATATATATATATATATATATACACTGTATATACAGTACAGACCAAAGTTTGGACACACCTTCTCATTCAAATAGTTTTCTTTATTTTCATGACTATGGAAATTGTAGATTCACACTGAAGGCATCAAAACTATGAATTAACACATGTGGAATTATATACATAACAAAAAAAGGTGTGAAACAACTGAAAATATGTCATATTCTTGGTTCTTCAAAGTAGCCACCTTTTGCTTTGTGTAAAGGGGGGAATATTAATCACCAATATTATGCGAATATCGATAATTAATATTCCTAAATAGGAGGAGCCGTCTAGTGATGACTCCGCCTATTTATGCCTTTATATAATAATAACACAATACCTTCGCTATGCTTTACACTGATCGCTACACTAGCTGCATGCGCCTTACTGTACTAACTATCGCCAATAACTACACGTTACACAGATAGGTACAAGTAACACAGTATTTATTACTACAATACACTAACAATACAGAACTAAATATACAGTACTCAACTACACTACACGTTCCCAAATTCCACCCACAAACTAACTATACAATACACACGTACAAGTAATATTAACAATAACCCACCCGTCTGCACTGTCCCTACGGGGTACAAGGGGTTACCAGTGGCGCTGCAGGGGTGAGTGCAGGCCACAGACACTATAGATTCAGCACTGCAAGGGTTATTTGCCAGTGAGTGCTGAGGTTAATACCAGCAGGAGAGCTGGGGTTCTGGCAGGGAAGGGGTTAATGGATTAGGGACATCAGGGGCACAGAATCAGGGCCACCAGGGTCCTGGCAGGGAAGGGGTTAAACACTCAGGGGTATGAGACCAGCAGGGGAGCTGGGGTACTGGCAGGGAAGAGGTTAAACAGTAGGGTTAATCAGGGGTAACAAGGGGCAGCATGGGGCCTGGGATACAAAGGGTTAAATCGTTGGTGGGATAGTGGTAGGGAAATAAGGGGGGTGAATATGGTTGGCACTGCAAGGGAGGTACAATGCCATGCCAGCGTATACTCAGCCATCTCCAGGGCCAAATGGGGCTTTCTTCCTTCAGGCAGCAGTCCTCATGTGTCTCTGGTTCTAGTCTGGTTGCAAGAGACCCTCTTCCTGGTTTCAGGCTCCTATATCAGCCTCCAAACCAGCCCACCTCCCCCTTCTCAGGGGTGTGACATCATAGTGTGACTGTGACGTATGCATGCCAGTTGGCCCCCTGAGGCTAGCAGCACCACACGTCCAGCCATGTCACAAACACAAGGTGGGGCCGCATAGTAAATAGGCTGATAAACTCAAAAAAGTGCCTCAAATCAATTGATCCCTCAGCCTTTGAAGTCACCAGCCACCTGGAGACATATCCACCCCCTGCAGGAACTCGCTGAACGCTGGGGAAATTTAAGTACATATATATTGTAGGAGAGTCCCCGGAATAATAATGGACGGACGATACGTGCCACCAGAGGTCCTGGCCTTGGTGGAGTAAGAACCGGATCATTGCGGTTACAGCGGCGAATGCTGCTGGCGCAGCGTGTCCGGGCCGGTTCTTACTGTTCCCCACGGCCAGCCCAGGTTTTTGGTGGAGCTGGGCCTTTAAAGAACCCAGCCTGCTGATGATGGGGGTGGGGTGTGTCTTGCTGTGCTGGAGATTTACACAGACAGAGTGAGTGCTGGTGAAGGAGAGTCTGGGCGCAGCACACATTGAAGGATAGCCCTGGGACCTGTGGTGCTACGAGCCGAAGGGGCTCTGGCCTGAGGGAGACAAAGGCAGATAACCTAGAAGCCTGCAGAACTGCTGTGGTCTGTCCAAAACAAGGTGACTCAAACCTGCTGTTTATTTTCTATGGAAGGACTTTTGTTCTATGCACTATGTGGATATGCACCTGTGTGGTCTGCACATTGCCTGTTATGCCGTTGGTGTGAATAAAGTCACAGTGGATCACAAAGACTGTCTATGATTGCCTCAATACTGCCGCCGCTACCGTAGCCTACCACGAGCACATCCCCAGAATTGGTGGCTTGGAGCGGGCATTCCTGCAGTGAGGCAGGCCTGAGGCAAAAGTTGTGTTGGACTGCATGTCATATATCAGGCCTGCAAGTTTTATGGTTCCTGACAAGATGGAGGAGGCCATTAAGCACCTGATTCAGAGTAATGTACAGCAGCAACAGGCATTGCAGGCTCAGAGGGAAAGTAATGAGCTACAGCAAAAAAGACATGAGGAGGCTATGTGTGCACAGCAGCAAACAAACACTCTCCTAATGCAGCAGCTGGTAGCCATGCAAGAGTCTGTGCGAACATCCCTGCAAGGAGTTTCAACTGCGACAACCCCGACTGTGTCTACCGCCAGGGACAAAGTCCGATCCACCCTGAGGAAAATGGGTCCGGGAGATGATATAGAGGCATTCCTGATGGTATTCGAAAGAACCGCGGAGCAAGAGAGGCTGCCGTTGGAGCAGTGGGCCGAGGTGGTGGCGCCTTTTCTGGTGGGGGACGCACAAAGGGCCTATTTTGACCTCAGCTGCGATGAGGCCAAGGACTATGAGAGGCTAAAAGCTGCGGTGTTGGCCAGGTTGGGGGTAAACACCTATGTGCGAGCGCACAGGGTGTATCAGTGGGTGTTTGCCGAGTCCCGACCCGCCCGGTCACAAGCCTATGACTTACTTCACCTAGTAAAAAAGTGGCTTCAGACTGAAATATTGAGCCCTTCTCAGATGGTTGAAAGGGTCGTGGTCGACAGGTTCGTGCGTACCCTCCCGAGAGCCATACAGCACTGGGTGGGACAAGGCGATCCAGGCAACCTGGAACAACTGGTTAGCCTGGTGGAGAGGTATATGGCCACTCAGGATTTGGGGCGGGACTCAGCGGTACTACCGAAGTCACGTCAGCCCCCGTTGCCGACCCGGGATCCTGAAAAAGGGATCCCACCACATAAGGAGGGGAGTGGATCTCCAGTCCGTGGGAGGAATACCCTGGGGAGGAGGGAGGCTGCGAGGATCAGATGTTGGCATTGTCAGGACTGGGGACATGTGGCATCCAACTGCCCTAGGGCATCCGAACCCATGGACTGCGGGTTCGCTCGCCGGTCCTCTTTTTATGCCCAACCGGTGTATATAGCTGACCCCCTGCTGGCGGCGGACAACCCTCCGGTGTGTGATGTCGTTGTTAATGGACACTCCGTGCAGGCCCTGCTGGACTCTGGGAGCCTGGTAACTCTGGTCCATGAGTCGCTGGTAACGGAAAAACTCCCAGAAAGGCGAACCCTTACCATTGTCTGTATACATGGGGATCGCAGGGAGTATCCCACCACTAAGGTTACCCTGGCAGTGTGTGGAAAGGAGGTACCACATGTCGTCGGGGTGGGGAGACGGCTCCCTTATGCCGCAATATTGGGGAGGGACTATCCCCTGTTCTGGACTTTGTGGAGGAACGGGTTGCCAACCTATGGGGAAGGAAAATGTCCAGGTCCCGAGCCCGAGGACCCCGAGGCAGGGGCCCCAGCTGTGGGGGTCACCGTAGAGGAGGTAGAGTGTAACCCTGACCGGTTTCCCCTAGAAGTATTGGCGGGTGAGACAGTAGAAAGTTCGTCCATCCTGGATCTGGAGGTACCCCGAGAAACCTTCGGGACCGCACAGCTCCAGGATTCGACGTTATTGCGGGCTAGAGAAGGTGTGTCGGTGGTTAATGGTGTTGCCCAGCGTCCCGGCGCCGATACCGTATTTCCTCACCTGGCCTATAACCAGGACCTGTTATATAGGGTAGACAAGGTGAGGCAGGAGGTGGTGGAACAACTGGTGGTGCCCCAGCCTTACTGGCGAATGGTCTTGGATTTAGCGCATGCGCATGTGTTGGGTGGTCATCTGGGGGTTAAGAAAACGCTGGAGCGAATTCTACAACGGTTCTATTGGCCTGGGATATATGAGGAAGTCCGGAGGTCCTGTCAGTCCTGTCCAGTGTGTCAGCTGACTAGCCCCCAACCTCAGTATCGCAGTCCACTGGTACCTATGCCCATTATAGAGGTGCCCTTCGAAAGGATCGCCATGGATCTGGTAGGCCCCATTATTAAGTCAGCCCGAGGTCACCAACACATCCTGGTAGTGTTAGACTATGCCACTCGCTATCCGGAGGCGGTCCCTTTGCGCCATACGTCGGCCAAGGTAATAGCTAAAGAGCTCATGAGTATGTTTGCCCGGGTGGGGATACCAAAGGAGATTCTGACGGACCAGGGGACACCCTTTATGTCCAAAATAACAAAGGAATTGTGTAAGCTATTAAATATTAAACACCTGCACACGTCCGTCTACCATCCCCAAACCGATGGGTTAGTAGAACGGTTTAATAAGACCCTGAAGTCCATGCTGAAAAGAGTCGTGGCTAAGGACGGGAGGGATTGGGACTTACTGTTGCCCTATGTTTTGTTTGCGGTACGGGAGGTGCCCCAGGTGTCCACGGGGTTCTCGCCCTTTGAGTTGTTATATGGGCGACATCCCCGTGGGCTACTGGATATCGCTAAGGAAGCATGGGAGCAACAGCCTACGCCTCATAAAAGTGTGATAGAGCACATAGGAAAAATGCAGGACCGAATAGGGGTTGTGTTGCCGATCGTCCGTGAGCACATGGAAGCGGCACAACTGGCCCAGAGTCGGGTATATAACCGAACCGCCCGGGTAAGGACATTTCACCCGGGGGACCGAGTTCTTGTACTTGTGCCCACGGTCGAGAGTAAATTCTTGGCCCGGTGGCAAGGACCCTATGAAGTTAAGGAGAAGGTAGGCCCAGTTGATTACAGGATATACCAGCCAGGGAGGCGGAAGCCCGAACAGGTATATCATGTGAATCTACTAAAACCTTGGAGAGACAGAGAGAATTTGTTTGCAGACAGCCCGCCCTCTGTCGGGACGTCAGGGAGTGACCCGGGGTCACCAGGTGTTCCGGAGAATGCCGCTGGGGTGACGATAGGGGACGGACTGTCGACCAAACAAGCACAAGAGGTGAAAGAATTTGTTAGTCGGAATAGGGACGTATTCTCTGACCTTCCTGGACGTACCACCTTGATCGACCATGACATTGTCACCGAGCCCCGGGTGAAAGTCCGCCTAAGACCATACCGAGTACCGGAGGCTCGGCGACAGGCCATTTCGCAGGAGGTAAGATCGATGCTACGTCTAGGGGTCATAGAAGAGTCAAAGAGCGAGTGGGCTAGCCCGATTGTCCTTATTCCCAAACCGGATGGTTCATTACGGTTCTGTAATGATTTTAGGAAATTGAATGAGGTATCAAAATTTGACGCCTATCCCATGCCTCGGGTAGACGAGTTGATAGAGCGGCTGGGAAAAGCCCCGGTATTTTTCGATCCTAGATCTCACGAAGGGCTACTGGCAGGTACCTCTGACGGAGGCGGCAAAGGAGAAGACGGCCTTTGTCACCCCGGAGGGGCTTTTTCAGTATAGGGTGTTGCCTTTTGGGTTGCATGGCGCTCCGGCTACGTTCCAGCGTCTGATGGATGTCGTCCTCAAGCCCCATCACCAGTATACCTCCGCGTATCTGGATGATATAGTCGTGTTTAGCCCAGACTGGGAGGGTCATTTGTCAAAACTTCAGGCAGTGATAGATTCTCTAAGGAAGGCGGGGTTAACTGCCAACCCAAAAAAATGCTCGGTGGGACTAGAGGAAGCTCGCTATTTGGGGTATGTGATTGGACGCGGAGTCATTAGGCCCCAAGTGAATAAAGTTGAAGCAATCCGGAATTGGCCCAGGCCTCGTACGTCCAAGCAAGTACGGTCATTTTTGGGCCTGATTGGGTACTACATGAGGTTCATTCCCCATTTTGCCACCTTGGCAGCCCCGTTAACCGGCCTCTTGAAGGGTAGAAAGTCGGTGATGGTTCGCTGGGGGGAGAAGGAGGAGGAGGCGTTCTCCCGTTTGAAGTCGGCCCTATGTGAGTCCCCAGTTCTGGTGACGCCCGACTTCAAGCGGGAGTTTGTAGTTCAAACAGATGCCTCGGGAGTAGGACTAGGGGCTGTGCTTTCCCAAGAGCTCAACGGGGAAGAGCACCCTGTGGTTTTTCTAAGCCGCAAGCTTACCCCAGCAGAAACCCGGTATAGCATTGTGGAGAGAGAGTGCCTCGCCATCAAGTGGGCACTCGAGTCTCTCAGATATTACCTTCTGGGGAGAAGGTTCCGTCTGGTGACCGACCACTCCCCTCTCCAGTGGATGAGTCGGGCTAAGGAGGGGAGCGCTCGGGTTACCAGGTGGTTCTTGTCCCTCCAGAACTTTAAGTTCACTGTTGAGCACAGGGCCGGCCGCTTACAGGGGAACGCAGATGCCCTGTCCCGGGTACACTGCTGTGCGTGTGTTCACCCCCTCAGGCTTGAACGGTATGTTCAAGCCCTCAGGGGTGAACAAAGGGGGGGGATATGTAGGAGAGTCCCCGGAATAATAATGGACGGACGATACGTGCCACCAGAGGTCCTGGCCGCGGTGGAGTAAGAACCGGATCATTGCGGTTACAGCGGCGAATGCTGCTGGCGCAGCGTGTCCGGGCCGGTTCTTACTGTTCCCCACGGCCAGCCCAGGTTTTTGGTGGAGCTGGGCCTTTAAAGAACCCAGCCTGCTGATGATGGGGGTGGGGTGTGTCTTGCTGTGCTGGAGATTTACACAGACAGAGTGAGTGCTGGTGAAGGAGAGTCTGGGCGCAGCACACATTGAAGGATAGCCCTGGGACCTGTGGTGCTACGAGCCGAAGGGGCTCTGACCTGAGGGAGACAAAGGCAGATAGCCTAGAAGCCTGCAGAACTGCTGTGGTCTGTCCAAAACAAGGTGACTCAAACCTGCTGTTTATTTTCTATGGAAGGACTTTTGTTCTATGCACCATGTGGATATGCACCTGTGTGGTCTGCACATTGCCTGTTATGCCGTTGGTGTGAATAAAGTCACAGTGGATCACAAAGACTGTCTATGATTGCCTCAATACTGCCGCCGCTACCGTAGCCTACCACGAGCACATCCCCACAATATATATATATATATATATATGTATATAGATACTTGGGGCGCATCTATATACATATATATACTCTTTATACACCTGGGGGCATACATGGGCAGTTATAGGCCCATATATATATATATATATATATATATATACACCTGGGGGAGAGCCATGGCAGATACACATATATGTCCTCCTGATAATATATATATACACATATATAAGGGGCATAATGTAAGGGGGATTATAGATATATATATATATATATATATATATATGTTATAAGGGGCCACAGCCATATATATATTATAAGGAGCACGGTCTAAAGGAGGCACATATTTCCCACAGGGGCCACCATGAGCCCCTGGGGATCACCATGGGCAGACGTGCGCAGATGCTGGGCACATCTGCGCACATCGTCCCATGATTCTGTGGTTAATGTATGCACATATATACCATACATGCCCGCACGTGTTTGCAGGAATGCATGGATATATATGCATACGTCTCAACCCTTCCTCAACACTTTGATTACTGCTTTGCACACTCTTAGCATTCTCTTGATGAGCTTCAAGAGGTAGTCACCTGAAATGGTCTTCCAACAGTCTTGAAGAAGTTCCAAGGGATGCTTAGCACTTGTTGGCCCTTTTGCCTTTACTCTGCGGTCCAGCTCACCCCAAACCATCTCGATTGGGTTCAGGTCCGGTGACTGTGGAGGCCAGGTCATCTGGCACAGCACCCCATCACTCTCCTTCATGGTCAAATAGCCCTTACACAGCCTGGAGGTGTGTTTGGGGTCATTGTCCTGTTGAAAAATAAATGATGGTCCAACTAAACGCAAACCGGATGGAATAGCATGCCGCTGCAAGATGCTGTGGTAGCCATGCTGGTTCAGTATGCCTTCAATTTTGAATAAATCCCCAACAGTGTCACCAGCAAAGCACCCCCACACCATCACACCTCCTCTTCCATGCTCCATGGGAACCAGGCATGTAGAGTCCATCCGTTCACCTTTTCTGCGTCGCACAAAGACACGGTGGTTGGAACCAAAGATCTCAAATTTGGACTCATCAGACCATAGCACAGATTTCCACTGGTCTAATGTTCATTCCTTGTGTTCTTTAGCCCAAACAAGTCTCTTCTGCTTGTGGCCTGTCCTTAGCAGTGGTTTCCTAGCAGATATTCTACCTGATTCACACAGTCTCCTCTTAACAGTTGTTCTAGAGATGTGTCTGCTGCTAGAACTCTGTGTGGCATTGACCTGGTCTCTAATCTGAGCTGCTGTTAACCTGCGATTTCTGAGGCTGGTGACTCGGATGAACTTATCCTCCGCAGCAGAGGTGACTCTTAGTCTTCCTTTCCTGGGGCGGTCCGCATGTGAGCCAGTTTCTTTGTAGCCCTTGATGGTTTTTGTGACTGCACTTGGGGACACTTTCAAAGTTTTCCCAATGTTTCGGACTGACTGACTTTCATTTCTTAAAGTAATGATGGCCACTCATTTTTTTATTACTTAGCTGCTTTTTTCTTGCCATAATACAAATTCTAACAGTCTATTCCGTAGGACCATCAGCTGTGTATCCACCTGACTTCTCCACAACGCAACTGATGGTCCCAACCCCATTTATAAGGCAAGAAATCCCACTTATTAAACCTGACAGGGTTCACCTGTGAAGTGAAAACCATTTCAGGTGACTACCTCTTGAAGCTCATCAAGATAATGCCAAGAATGTGCAAAGCAGTAATCAAAGCAAAAGGTGGCTACTTAGAAGAACCTAGAATATGACATATTTTCAGTTGTTTCACACTTTTTTGTTATGTATATAATTCCACATGTGTTAATTCATAGTTTTGATGCCTTCAGTGTGAATCTACAATTTTCATAGTCATGAAAATAAAGAAAACTCTTTAAATGAGAAGGTGTGTCCAAACGTTTGGTCTGTACTGTATATATATAACTTGACAATATATGATGAACAGAACATATGTGCAAAAATGAAGCATGCACACCAGTTTAAGAGAATTCTAGTACTCGATAGTTGATAAAGTCCATGGGCGAATAAGTGGTCCATGCTGGTTGTTCTCAGCAGTATCAGGACAGACAGCAGCAGCAGCAGGTCATTGTTAAGGGTATAGTATAAGACCTACACCTAGCTCGACTAAACTCAGCGGGAGCAGGACAGACTGCAGCAGGTAAATGGTAACACTGTAGTGTAAGACATACAGTATACGTATCTGATCCTAAATCAGCAGGAACAGAACAGACAGCAGCAGGGAAATGGTAACGCTGTAGTATAAGGCATACACATAGCTGGGCCAAACTCAGCAAAAACAGAACAAAGAGCAGCAGCAGGGAAATAATAATGCTGTAGGATAAGGCGGACACATAACTCATCAAGATCAGGACAGGCAACAGCAGGTACAGGTAACGGTGGAGTATACGGCCTTCACATAGCTCAGCATGATCAGGACAGACAGCAGCAGGTACATGGTAATGGTCGAGTCTAAGGCCTACACATAGCTCAGTCTAACTCAGCAGGAACAGACAGCAGCAGGTTCTTTGCTTGCAGCAGTAATGTGTTCCCAGGAATGGGCCCCCACCAGACCATTTCAACATAAAAAATAAACTTAGACATGTCTGAGAGCATCAGGGGGAGAATAATGCAGGGCTTCCATGGAGAGATGGGGTAGATAGATGCTATTATCTATCTATCTACCCCATCTCTCCTTGAAAGCCATGACATTTTCTCCCCCTCCAGACATCTGCATTGTCGAGGACCAGATTACTGTATGTTTTTCTGGAACCTGCAGTATCTGATTTTCTATGTCAAGTCCACAAAGATGAAGCACAACTGCATTTGTTTTGTGGGGTAAGTTTACTGGCAGTTCTGTGTAACTCCAGAACACATGTTGCCTTCAAAACAGACTACAAACTCCACCCTGCTGGATGACAGTGTAGGTACTCACTGGTGCCTGTCAGTCCCTTCCTGGTAAAGTCTGCCTCGGGCTGTGTGACACTACCCCTGTGTGTAGCCAAGCCTCGTATCTAAAGTCTTAATCAGTAGCATGACCTGTAATTGATGAGATGGGCTGCGCACTGGAGACCGTTAGCAGCTGGGAACCGTGACAGAGCCATCACAAGGGGAGGGGAACTGATCCCGGTGGCAGAGCTGGGGACACTTCCACACCTGGGCCGAGGCAAGCTGGTTCCTCACTGGCTTTTGTGCTCCATCGGGCAGAGGACGGCTGGGTGCTGCCGATGGCTGGATCACTGCGTGTGTGTCACGACGGACGTGCACTCTGTACAAAAGATAACAAACCAACCAGGCTCTGGACGAGAGACAGGGGAAGGGTCACCTCCTAGCTTCTCCCTGGCCTGTTTCCCTGCACTGCTCAGCCCACAGCAGACCTTGAAGGTAGGTGTGCTGTGTCCTCCAGCCTGGGCTGAAAAAACCCTGAACTCCCTAAGATGGTGAAGTGGGGAGATAGGAGCAGTCTGCTCGCACAGAGCCTGGATGGAATAGAAAACACAAACAACCAAACTAGAAATGACACTTATCTCTGAGAGCAGGAACTGACAGCCAACCTTCCCAGACCAAAATGAACAGTATAATCCGCTCAGGGCACTGGGCAGTGTGCTATTTAAACTAATGACCCCACCCAGTGCACCTGATGAGAGGCGGACCCAGCACGGCTCCAAAGCAACCACTAAACTTGTGCTGCTATCCTGGCTGACCTCTGCACATCGTCAGAGTGGGGCATGACAGTACCCCCCCTTCTACGGGTGACTTCCGGACACCCCGGACCAACCTTATCCGGATGGGACCTATAAAAGGCCCTCACCAGTCAGCTGGCGTGACGTCTGACACCGGAACCCATATCCTCTCCTCAGGACCGTATCCCCTCCAGTGCACCAGGTACTGGAGGGAGCCCCGAAGAACTCTCGAGTCGAGAATCCTGGAGATCTCGAACTCCAAGTTTCCCTCGACTAGAACAGGAGGAGGAGGAAATGGCGATGGTACCACCGGTTTAACATATTTTTTTAGCAAAGACCTGTGAAAGACATCATGGATCCTCCAAGTCTGCGGAAGATCCAGCCGAAACGCCTCCGGATTGATCACCGCAGAAATCTTATACGGACCAACAAATGTTGGACCCAGTTTCCAAGATGGCACTCTCAACTTGATATTCTTAGTGGACAACCACACCAGATCACCCACACACAGGTCCGGACCAGTCACACGTCTCCTGTCAGCCATTCGTTTATACCTCTCACCCATCCTCTCCAAATTCCCTTGAATCCTCTGCCAGATAGAGGACAAGGCAGAAGAGAATCTCTCCTCCTCTGGCATCCCAGAGGAACCAGACCCAGAAAAGGTACCAAACTGAGGATGGAAACCGTATGCGCCAAAAAATGGCGACTTACCCGTGGACTCCTGCCTACGGTTATTCAATGCAAATTCTGCTAAGGACAAGAATGAGGACCAGTCCTCCTGATTCTCAGCCACAAAGCACCTCAAGTAGGTCTCCAGGTTTTGATTTGTACGCTCCGTCTGGCCATTCGACTGTGGATGAAAAGCCGAAAAGAAAGAAAGTTGAATGCCAAGCCGAGAGCAGAACGGCCTCCAAAACCTGGAGACAAACTGCGTGCCCCCATCAGAGACCACATCCGAAGGAATACCATGCAATTTCACAATATTATCCACAAAGATCTGCGCAAGAGTCTTAGCAATAGGCAGACTCGTTAGTGGTATAAAGTGAGCCATTTTACTGAAACGGTCGACTACCACCAAAATCACTGTTCTCCCGGAGGAACTCGGCAGGTCCATAATAAAGCCCATGGACAAATGCGTCCAAGGATGAGGATGGAATAGACAATGGAAGAAGTGAACCAGGCGGTCGAGTATGAGCAACCTTTGACTGAGCGCAGGTTTCACAAGCTGTCACGTAATTCTCAATACTCTTATGTAACCCTGGCCACCAGAACCTCCGGGACACCAGATCACAGGTGGACTTACCACCAGGATGTCCAGCAAGAACAGTATTGTGATGTTCCTTGAACACCTTGTATCGTAGGCCCTCAGGACAACCTCCCTTGGGGACACGAACCAGGAGCCCCCTCCTGAGCTCCCAATGCCTCCATCTCCAATTCAGGGTACAGAGCGGAGACCACCACCCCATCCGCCAAAATTGGCGCTGGATCTTCTGAATCACCTCCCCCAGGGAAGCTGCGAGACAAGGCATCTGCCTTGACATTCTTAACCCCTGGGCGAAAGGTAACCACAAAATTGAACCTGGTAAAAATCAATGACCATCTGGCCTGTCTAGGGTTCAGACGCTTGGCAGATTGCAGGTAGGCCAAATTCTTATGGTCTGTATACACCGTAACGGGGTGAGACGCCCCCTCTAACCAGTGACGCCATTCCTCAAAGGCCAACTTGATAGCCAACAACTCCCTATCTCCAACATCATAATTCCTCTCGGCGACCGAGAGCTTCCTGGAGAAGAAGGCACAAGGGACCCACTTGCCAGGAGAAGAACCCTGCAAAAGCACCGCTCAACCCCACCTCTGATGCATCAACCTCCACCACGAATGGCTGAGATACATCCGGCTGCACCAGAATGGGAGCAGACGCAAAACGCTCCTTAATAGCCGAAAAGGCCTGCAATGCCTCATCCGACCAGACAGAGACATCAGCGCCCTTCTTAGTCATATCAGTAAGGGGTTTGACTAGGGTGGAATAATTCGAAATACATTTTCTACAATAATTTGTAAACCCCAAGAACCGCATCAAAGCTTTCTGATTCTCCGGTTGGTCCCACTCCAGAACTGCCCGGACCTTTTCGGGGTCCATACGAAAACTGGAATCAGAAAGCATGTATCCCAAGAACGGAAGCTCTTGCACCGCAAACAAACATTTCTCCAGTTTAGCATATAACTTATTCTCCCGAAGGATCGTCAAAACCTGTCTCACATGATCCTGATGGGTTTTCAGATCAGGAGAATAAATTAAGATGTTATCTAGGTAAACTATTACGAACCTCCCCACCAAGTGATGAAAAATATCATTGACGAATCGCTGAAATACCGCTGGGGCATTCGTCAACCCAAAAGGCATTGCCAGGTTCTCAAAATGACCCTCGCGCGTATTGAAGGCCATTTTCCACTCATCCCCCTCCTTGATCCTGATCAGATTGTATGCTCCTCTCAAATCCTACTTGGAGAACACCATTGCTCTAACAATCTGATCAGAAAGATCAGAGATCAAAGGCAGGGGATATGGATCCCGGACTGTGATACGGTTCAACTCCCAGAAATCCAAACACGGTCTCAGTGATCCATCTTTCTTCTTCACGAAGAACAAACCTACTGCCACTGGAGACTTAGATGTCTGATATGACCTTTTGCCAAACTCTCGGCGACATACTTTCGCATGACCTCTCTCTCGGGTTGAGAGAGGTTGTAAAGCCGAGACTTAGGCAACTTAGCCCCCGGAATGAGATTCACTGGACAATCATAGTCTCGATTAGGGGGCAATTCCTGAGCCCCACCCTCCGAAAAGACATCCGAAAAATCAGAGAGATACTGAGGCAAGGCCGTAATGGACACTTCAGCGATAGATGTGACAAGACAATTATCCGAACAAAACTTGCTCCAACCAATCATCTTGCTTGCCAGTCTATAATTGGGTTATGTCTAGACAACCATGGCAATCCCAACACTATTGGAGCTGACAAATCCTTCATGACAAAACAAGAAATAATCTCAGCATGTGAATCACCCACCCTTAAATGAATGCCATGAACAATGTGAGTAAGGCTCCTTTGAGAAAGAGGGGAAGAATCAATTGCAAAAACACAAATCTCGTTCTCTACTTAGTCCCAGGCCCTGAAGAAAAAGAAAGTCAATAAAATGTACCCCAGCACCACAATTAAGGAAAACATCAACAAACACATTTCTAGACTCTAGTGCCACCATAGCTGAAAGGAGAAAACGGGAACTGCAGGGAGCTTGCATACCAGTCTGCTCCACCACACCATTCATACTGCCAAGTGTGAGGGGAGTTTTTTTTTTTTTTTTTCCCCTCTTCCACCTGTGGTTTAACATAAGGACAAGAAAAAAATAAAATGACCCTTCTTCCCACACCCAGAGTAACAAGCAATATCACCCTGGGCAGCTGGTGAAACAAAACCGCATGCGGGAGGAAACCCCTGCACAGAGGGACCCTTACACCTCTCTCTGATACGTCTATCCAAACGTATAGCCAAAGACATTGCATTCTCCAAAGTATATGGGTATTCATGAAAAGCCAGGGCATCTTTCAACCTTTCAGATAACCCCTGACAAAACTGACTACGTATCGCGGGGTCGTTCCACCCCGACTCCGTAGCCCACCTCCTAAACTCTGTGCAGTAAACCTCAGCAGTATGTTTACCCTGCAGTAAGTTACATAATTTTGATTCTGCCATCGAAACTCCATCTGGGTCATTATAAATCAATCCCAGGGCTTTAAAAAATTCCTCCACCGACCGGAGGGCCAGAGAACCGGGCGGCAGAGAAAAAGCAAAGACATGATGATACTAACCCTCTGATCTTCATTACCTGAAGAAAATGGGCACAATCGAAAGTCCAAATTACATGACTCTTTGAAGCGGGAAAAAATCATCAGTACCCCCTGCAAATTTCTCAGGAAGAGCGACTTTAGGCTCCCCAACAATTTGACCTGTACCTGCTGCCAGCACCCTCTGACACTGTGTGACCGAACTACGCAGATCCGCAACCTCTAGGGATAAACCCTGCATCAATTGACGCCATCACAAAAGTGCTGAGCAATGGCCGTCACAGTATGGCGGATTATAATGTCACTACGGACGTGCACTCTGTACAAAAGATAACACACCAACCAGGCTCTGGACGAGAGACAGGGGAAGGGTCACCTCCTAGCTTCTCCCTGACCTCTTTCCCTGCACTGCTCAGCCCACAGCAGACCTTGAAGGTAGGTGTGCTGTGTCCTCCAGCCTGGGCTGACAAAACCCTGAACTCCCTAAGATGGTGAAGTGGGGAGATAGGAGCAGTATGCTCGCACAGAACCTGGATGGAATAGAAAACACAAACAACCAAACTAGACTAAATTACACTTATCTCTGAGAGGAGGAACTGACAGCCAACCTTCCCTCCAAGCTTCCCAGACCAAAATGAACAGTATAATCCGCAGGGCACTGGGCAGTGTGCTATTTAAACTAATGACCCCACCCGGGGGGGCGGAGCTAGCGCCTGAACTGAATGGAAGCATCCGGTTAGAGCTCCTGCTTTTAACCTGCTGAGGGAACGGCTATCTTCAACACTGAGAGCTCAAAATGGTCAAATATGGTGGCCAGAAGCAGTGTGACCAAGCTGCACAAGCTAAATCTTCGCAAGCGGTCTCAGACATGACGAAATATCTAAAGAAGCAGCCGGCAGCCGGCCCGGCCAAAGAATCCAAGATGGCCGCGGCTCCCGGCGGCGCTCCACGAGGCCGCACTACAAGCTTCTCTGAAGGAGAGGAAGACGCGGAGGAAGAGGGTGAGTCCCGCAACCTCCCGGTGTCACGTAGCTTTATTAAGCAGGCTTTAGAGGAGGCAATGCACCCTGTAATCTCGAAACTACAGGAGGTGGCTCAGGACATTCAACAGATAGGCCACAGAGTGGATGCGCTAGAAACTGCGCACACAGCGACGCTTGAACACAGCGCTGCAGTCACTAAATCGCTATCTGCCTGTCAGTTTCACTTTAATCAGTTATATTCCTCCCTGGAAGACCAGGAGAATAGAGGAAGGCGTAATAACCTCCGGTTTAGAGGGATCCCGGAGACGATCTCCACCACAGACATTCCGAACGCCATTACAAAAATAGTCACTTCCTTGCTGGGAGAATTTGATCCAGCCATGCTGATAATAGAACGGGCACACAGAGCTTTGCGCCCCCGTCCTAAGGACACTGATCCCCCCAGGGACGTGATATGTCGTTTCCTGAATTACCAGGATAAGGAAGCAATATTGAAGGCTGCCAGAATTGCACCATCGATTCTCCTGGAGGAGTCGCAGATACAGATATATCAGGACTTATCACCATCTACCCTGCAAAAAAGGCGATTTTTGAGGCCCCTTACATCATTGCTTAAAGAAAAGAAGATCCTCTACAGATGGTCCTTTCCGTTTGGGCTGTCCTTCCTAGCTGATGGAAAAAGGATCATGATATCATCCTTCTCGGACTTATCGGAAGCTTATATAGCTTTAGACTCTCCTCCTTTGAACATTCCTGACTGGGACAAAGTTCAGGATATTTCAGCTCTACCAGCTTTGCCTGCTCCCCAGCCTTGGGAGACCACTACAACGCCGAAGAAGATGAGGTCCAAGAAGTCCAGAGATGTCTCAACGCCAAAAAAGACCCACTTCTCACAGGATGGCTCCTGAATTCTTGGTGTCATTTGTCTTTGATTTTTCTTCCTCTGTTCTCCTACTGTCCTGTCAGTCCCTCTCTATATGTGGTCCGCTATACTGTTATTTTAACCCAGCTTTAATGTCACCTTTCTTTTATAGATCTGATCTATGCTTTTGTCTCTTATGATTTTATGATTTATATTTTAGGCCGGTTCCCTCCCTGATGCAGGTTACTTGTGAACTTGTTTCACTCTCCCCCTACCCCATTTGATAGTTGCTGTCCATGCGACTTCACATGTTGTTGCTGTTCCACTTAGTGTGGTCTCAAGTTTTTGTTTCTATGTTAATATGGTGTAAGTCAGGGTCCATAGATTCTATTTTGCTCATTATGCATCGCTATGCTTCATATGTTACTATGGTCAAGAAATGTCTGAACTAGTAATTGTCTCTTACAATGTGAAGGGGTTAAGGTCCCCCTCTAAACGAAGCCAAATCTTCTCTCTCCTCTGGAAGGAAAAAAGTGCAGTAATTTTCCTACAAGAAACCCATTTTAAGCAGGATAACTTTCCAAACCTGTCATTCACTAAATACCCTACTTGGTATCATTGTGGCGCGGATGGGGCGGCATCTAGAGGGGTCAGCATTGGTTTCAGGCGTAACACCCCATTTACCTATCAGAGTCATGTTCAAGATCCAGAGGGCCGTTACATTATATTAAAAGGAAAAATCGGTCAAACCTTGTACACTTTTGTTAATGCCTACGCCCCTAATGCTGACCAAACTAGATGGATTGCCAGCCTTCTATCTTTAGTTGAGAAACATAGGGAAGGTATACTAATATTAGCAGGAGATTTGAATATGCCTCTTAATCCCCTTTTAGATACGTCTTCAAGAAAATCAGCTCTCCCCTCTAAGGCAATCAAAGCTACTCTGGCTAGAATGTTCAAACTTGGTTTGGTTGATGTGTGGAGATGTCTTAATCCTAATGATATTGATTATTCTTTTTTCTCTGCAGCCAACAACTCATATAGCAGAATTGATTATGTATTAATCTCCAAAGAACACTTGCAACTTTGCTCCTCGGCGAAAATAGGGTCCATGACGCTATCAGATCATTCACCAGTCTTCTGTTCCATCCGCCCTTCACAAGGTATGGGTAAGAAATCTGGTTGGAGGTTCAACGAGTCCATCTTGGAAAATGCCAAACATAAGAATAAAATACTTTCCCTCCTAAAGGAATACTTCCAAATTAATCATACTTCTGATACTTCCCCAAATACCCTATGGGATGCCCATAAAGCCTACATAAGGGGACAATTGATAAGCCTATGCTCCTATTTGAAGAAAGAGGCCGACAAAAAAATAGACTCCCTTCTTACCAGGATTAATAACTTGGAGAAGACTCATAAAATTTCTTTATTGCAACTTCACTTATCTGAACTTATTTTACTCAAAACAGAGCTTAAAAATTTACTAAATGAGCGCTCTGCGAAGTATTTTTTAAGCTCTCAGCAAAAAATTTTTGCTCATGGCGATAAAGCAACAAAGTTTCAGATGCAGCGGATTAAACGTAGAAAACTGAATGGCTTCATACATAAAATTACCTCTCCATCAGGTTCAATGTTGCTCAAAACTGAAGAAATAGCAGAACAGTTTAAGTTGTATTATGAGTCCCTGTATAACCTCCCCCCCCCCCGTCTTCCTGATCCTGGACTGGACAAGGAACAAAATATTTCTTCCTTCCTTAGCTCACTTCATCTCCCGGTCCTTACAAATAGCCAGCATGATCAGCTGGCTGCTCCGTTTACGATAGCGGACATTCAAGAAGCACTTAATTCATCCCCGACCGGGAAATGCCCCGGACCGGATGGTTTACCTCTGTCCTATTATAAAGCTTACTCTGAAGTCCTGTTTCCCCACTTACTTCCAATATGCAATAATGCTCTGCTTAACTCTCCTGTGTCGTCCGATATGTCTAGAGCTACGATAACAATTATTCCCAAACCAGGTAAGGATCATTCCATCTGCTCAAATTACCGTCCTATATCCTTGCTTAACACTGACCTTAAACTATTGGCCAAAATGTTGGCTACTAGGCTGCAAAAGCTACTCCCCTCCCTGATCCATCCAGACCAGGTTGGATTTGTCAAGGGAAGAGAGGGTAAGGACAATGTTATGAAAGTACTAAATGCATTGTACTTCTCCTCTTTTAAAAAAATACCCATAGTTCTCTTAGGAACCGATGCCGAGAAGGCGTTTGACAGAATAGACTGGCTTTATATTAGTCTTACACTGGCCAAATTTAATATCCCTGTTCAATTCTCAAATGCAATCAGGGCTATGTATCACTCCTCCTCGGCATCGGTACTAGTTAATGATACCCTATCTCCCTGCTTCAGTATAAGGAATGGCACAAGACAGGGCTGTCCTCTGTCCCCGCTTATTTTCGTATTGGTTATGGAGACGCTTTTGCAATCCCTGAGACAGCAGACAGAGATTATAGGACTTAAAGTGGGAAGTCAGGAAATCAAATTGGCTGCATTTGCCGATGATCTCTTGATCTGCACAACCAATCCGAAAAAATCTCTTCCTGCTATCTTATCATTGTTGGATTTATTTGGGTCACTTTCTAATTTCAAGGTAAACCCTGCTAAATCTCAACTCATTCATAGTGGGTTCCCTCCCTCAACAATTAGAATTCTTAAGCTCCAGTCTCCCTTTAACTGGTCTACACAAAGGTTGACGTACCTAGGAGTAAACATATCCCCTAATACTAAGGACTTATACAAACTAAACTTTATCCCTCTTTTAAAGTCGGTTATTGACCAGATGGACTCGTTGGACCTCCCTTTTCTGTCTTGGTTTGGCAGAAAAAATATGGTATCGACATTGATTCTACCCAAATTGACATATGTCATGCAGGTTCTGCCTATCAAGATACCGAAATCCTTCTTTAATAGATTTAACAAGGCAGTGCGTCATTTTATTTGGAAGGGGCGCAGACCGAGAATTGCATTAGACACTCTCACCAAACCAAAGGATCTAGGTGGGATTAATCTCCCAGATCCCGAAATATACATGAAAGCCATACATCTAGCCAGAGTAGTAGATTGGATTAGGGCTCCCCCCCATAAATTTTGGGTTCAGATGGAAAATAGCTTTCTCCCCTCCACTCCCAGAGCTGTTCTGCTTGCTGGGAAAGCCTTTCCCCCATCTCCTCAAATCCAAAACCCTATGATAAGATGCTCACTGGCAGCTTGGGAATGGTTCTCCTCTAGGGGTAGAATGCTTTCCACTCCTTCCCCGCTTCTGACTTTGGGAGATGTCATTGATTTAGCACCCTTTGATTTGAAAGAGGCTTGTAGCCCTGTGGTTAGGCAGTCTAACTTACCCGTATCAGACATTCTAAAAGAGCACGATACCTTCCCCCCCCCTTCCTCTCCTTTTTACCAACTTGAAAGAATCTATGTCTCTTTCATTTGTACACAAATATATACTAACTGAAATGGCTTTTGCGGAGAGCCTTCCTAAGGTGACACCTTTGTTTCCATGGTTTGAAGGGCTAATTGGTTCTAAGCAAGCGCCTAATAGATTAATTTCATTCATATACAAAAGGATCAAATTACCGGTGACTGACAGTACACCAGCTATAGTGAGAATTTGGGAAAAAGATCTCAATCGATCCCTAACCCCCATTGAAATCAAGACTATGTTTTCTGTTCCACATAAAATTTCAAGGTGCGTGCGTGTTCAGGAAAATGGGTACAAGATTATGATGAGGTGGTATAAAACTCCAGAGAATATTGCAAAATACTTTTCTGGTGTTTCCGACTCCTGTTGGAGATGCAAAACCTCTAAGGGCACTTTCTATCACATATGGTGGGAATGCCCAATTATTCAATCATGGTGGCATTCCATAATAACTAAGTGTAATAGGATTTGTGGTACCTCTTTGGTGTGTTCTCCTGAACTGACTCTCCTAGGCCTGGGGCTGGAAAGGATACACAAGAGGGTCAGGTCTTTATTGCTTATATTATTAGCTGCATCTAGAATTTTAGTTGCTGCCGCCTGGCTTTCTACAGAGGCCCCAGATGAGGCTAAATGGACACAAAAGGTGGACCAACTGTATAGATTAGAGGAACTTTCTCATTGGGAAACCCGTACTAGAAGTGCCTTCCTGGACATGTGGGTTCCTTGGAAGACGTTTAGGGGCCTTCCTTGACTTTTCCTTAACTTGTACTAGCCTCTTTTTTTTTTTTTTTTTTTTTTTCCTAGCTTTCTTTTCTCATTATTACCATTTTACCCTTTCTCTACTGTGTAGGGCATATAACTGACCTAGTGCCATACCTTGTTGCTGAACCTAATGAGCTATAGTGTATATTTATGTCTCACCTGATTTATACCATTTGTTTGGTTGATGTTATCTCCACTTCCCCTTCCCTATTTATGTTAATTTATGGCATTGCTTACTGATTTGCTGTGTTAGGATGTGCTGGTATGATGTAATACCATATATTTATACTTTTGTACTATTATACTGGCGCTATTTCTCCGCCAATGTCATGTATCTTTTGTTATTATTTGAAAAAAATAAAAATTGTTAATTAAAAAAAAATATAAACTAATGACCCCACCCAGTGCACCTGATGAGAGGCGGATCCAGCACGGCTCCAAAGCAACCACTAAACTCGTGCTGCTATCCTAGCTGACCTCTGAACATCATCAGAGTGGGGCATGACAGTGTGTGTGGCGCTGTTCATGTATGGGTTGTGCAAGCGTCGGTAATCATGACTAGAGTTGAGCGAACACCTGGATGTTCGGGTTCGAGAAGTTCGGCCGAACTTCTCGGAAATGTTCGGGTTCGGGATCCGAACCCGACCCGTACTTCGTCCCGAACCCGAACCCTATTGAAGTCAATGGGGACCCGAACTTTTCGGCACTAAAAAGGCTGTAAAACATATGAGTTCAGAATGGCCTATTGACGTTTACCCCGGGTTGTGCTGAAGTTGGTGGTGAAGGTGTGTGGCTGACTGGATGAGCAGGTGGAAGAAGAGGAGGAGGAAGCCGAGTAGGAGGAGCAGGCAACAGGAGGCAAAGAATGTTGCCCTGCGATCCTTGGCGGCGGAAGGACGTGCGCCAAACAGCTCTCCGCCTGGGGCCCAGCCGCCACTACATTTACCCAGTGTGCAGTTAGGGAGATATAGCGTCCCTGGCCGTGCTTACTGGTCCACGTATCTGTGGTTAGGTGGACCTTGCCACAGATAGCGTTGCGCAGTGCACACTTGATTTTATCAGATACTTGGTTGTGCAGGGAAGGCACGGCTCTCTTGGAGAAGTAGTGGCGGCTGGGAACAACATACTGTGGGACAGCAAGAGACATGAGCTGTTTGTAGCTGTATGTGTCCACCAGCCTGAATAACAGAATTTTATAGGCCAGTAGTTTAGAAACGCTGGCATTCAGGGCCAGGGATCGAGGGTGGCTAGGTGGGAATTTACGCTTTCTCTCAAATGTTTGTGAGATGGAGAGCTGAACGCTGCCGTGTGACATGGTTGAGATGCTTGGTGACGGAGGTGGTGGTGTTGGTGGTACATCCCCTGTTTGCTGGGCGGCAGGTGCCAACGTTCCTCCAGAGGCGGAGGAAGAGGCCGAGGCGGCAGCAGCAGAAGAGGCCGAGGCGGCAGCAGCAGAAGAGGCCGAGGTGGCAGCAGCAGAAGAGGTAGCAGTGGGAGCCTGAGTGAGTTCCTTGTTTTTAAGGTGTTTACTCCACTGCAGTTCATGCTTTGCATGCAGGTGCCTGGTCATGCAGGTTGTGCTAAGGTTCAGAACGTTAATGCCTCACTTCAGGCTCTGATGGCACAGCGTGCAAACCACTCGGGTCTTGTCGTCAGTACATTGTTTGAAGAAGTGCCATGCCAGGGAACTCCTTGAAGCTGCCTTTGGGGTGCTCGGTCCCAGATGGCGGCGGTCAGTAGCAGGCGGAGTCTCTTGGCGGCGGGTGCTCTCCATTGGCCCAATGCTCCCTCTTTTGCTACGCTGTTGGCTCGGTCTCACCACTACCTTTTCCTCCGAACTGTGAAAGTCAGTGGCACGACCTTCATTCCATGTGGGGTCTAGGACCTCATCGTCCCCTGCATCGTCTTCCACCCAGTCTTCCTCCCTGACCTCCTGTTCAGTCTGCACACTGCAGAAAGACGCAGCAGTTGGCACCTGTGTTTCATCATCATCAGAGACGTGCTGAGGTGGTATTCCCATGTCCTCATCATCAGGAAACATAAGTGGTTGTGCGTCAGTGCATTCTATGTCTTTCACCACTGGGGAAGGGCTAGGTGGATGCCCTTGGGAAACCCTGCCAGCAGAGTCTTCAAACAGCATAAGAGACTGCTGCATAACTTGAGGCTCAGACAGTTTCCCTGATATGCATGGGGGTGATGTGACAGACTGATGGGCTTGGTTTTCAGGCGCCATCTGTGCACTTTCTGCAGAAAACTGGGTGGGAGATAATGTGAACGTGCTGGATCCACTGTCGGCCACCCAATTGACTAATGCCTGTACCTGCTCAGGCCTTACCTTCCTTAGAACAGCATTGGGCCCCACCAAATATCGCTGTAAATTCTGGCGGCTACTGGGACCTGAGGTATTTGGTTCACTAGGACGTGTGGCTGTGGCAGAACAGCCACGTCCTCTCCCATCACCGGAGGGTCCACTAACACCACCACGACCATGTCCGCATCCCTTACTAGTTGTTTTCCTCATTGTTACTGTTCACCACAATAAGAAAACAATTATTTGGCCCAATGTATTGAATTCAAATTCAGGCCTTTTTTTTTTACAGACACCTAACACTATCTGGCTATCTATTTAGGTACCGTATTACACTAATACAGGCACAGCAGTAACAACAGATTTAGCTGAATATAAATTGTAGGCCTAGTATTTAGGCCCTGGGTGACAGGTATACGTTTACGGACAGAATTAGACTTGGAAATGCACGGTAGCGTGTGAAGTTATTGAGAATGACCCTATCCACACCTTCAATCTAATATACCTTTTTATGGATAGATTTAAAGTAGGCCTGATACAGCAGAAACCACTAATTTAGGGAATTGCTAAGTTGAGAATTGTATTTCAACCCAGAACAAAAACGGTGCTTTGACGGACACCAAATAACTTGACCAGCCACAGCAATAATGACAGATATAGCTGAATATAAATTGTAGGCCTAGCATTTAGGCGCTGGATGACAGGTATACGTTTACGGACAGATTTAGACTTGGAAATGCACGGTAGCATGTGAAGTTATTGAGAATGACCCTATCCGCACCTTCAATCTAATATACCCTTTTATCGATAGATTTAAAGTTGGCCTGATACAGCAGAAACCACTAATTTAGGGAATTGCTAAGTTGGGAATTGTATTTCAACCCAGAACAAAAACTGTGCTTTAACGGACACCAAATAACTTGACCAGCCACAGCAATAATGACAGATTTAGTTAAATATAAATTGTAGGCCTAGTATTTAGGCGCTGGATGACAGGTATACGTTTACGGAAAGAATTAGACTTGGAAATGCACGGTAGCGTGTGAAGTTATTGAGAATGACCCTATCCGCACCTTAAATCTAATATACCCTTTTATGGATTGATTTAAACTTGGCCTGATACAGCAGAAACCACTGATTTAGGGAATTGCTAAGTTGGGAATTGTATTTCAACCCAGAACAAAACTGTGCTTTGACGGACACTAAATAACTTGACCAGCCAAAGCAATAATCACAGATTTAGCTGAATATAAATTGTAGGCCTAGTATTTAGGCGCTGGATGACAGGTATACGTTTACGGACAGAATTAGACTTGGAAATGCACGGTAGCGTGTGAAGTTATTGAGGGTGACACTATCCGCACCTTCAATCTAATATACCCTTTTATGGATAGATTTAAAGTAGGCCTGATACAGCAGAAACCACTAATTTAGGGAATTGCTAAGTTGGGAATTGTATTTCAACCCAGAACAAAAACTGTGCTTTAATGGACACCAAATAACTTGACCAGCCACAGCAATGATGACAGATTTAGTTAAATATAAATTGTAGGCCTAGTATTTAGGCGCTGGATGACAGGTATACGTTTACGGACAGAATTAGACTTGGAAATGCACGGTAGCGTGTGAAGTTATTGAGAATGACCCTATCCGCACCTTCAATCTAATATACCCTTTTATGGATATATTTAAAGTAGGCCTGATACAGCAGAAACCACTGATTTAGGGAATTGCTAAGTTGGGAATTGTATTTCAACCCAGAACAAAAACTGTGCTTTAACGGACACCAAATAACTTGACCAGCCACAGCAATAATGACAGATTTAGCTGAATATAAATTGTAGGCCTAGTATTTAGGCGCTGGATGACAGGTATACGTTTACAGACAGAATAAGACTTGTAAATGCACGGTAACGTGTGAAGTTATTGAGGATGACACTATCCGCACCTACAATCTAATATACCCTTTTATGGATCGATTTAAACTTGGCCTGATACAGCAGAAACCACTGATTTAGGGAATTGCTAAGTTGGGAATTGTATTTCAACCCAGAACAAAACTGTGCTTTGACGGACACTAAATAACTTGACCAGCCACAGCAATAACCACAGATTTAGCTGAATATAAATTGCAGGCCTAGTATTTAGGCGCTGGATGACAGGTATACGTTTACGGACAGAATTAGACTTGGAAATGCACGGTAGCGTGTGAAGTTATTAACGATGACACTATCCGCACCTTCAATATAATATACCCTTTTATGGATCGATTTAAAGTAGGCCTGATACAGCAGAAACCACTGATTTAGGGAATTGCTAAGTTGAGAATTGGATTTCAACCCAGAACAAAAATATATCCTTTGCCAGACAGCAGACAGTATTACAATTGGCTAGCCACAGCTGAAACACCAGATTTAGGGTACTGCTATTTTGGCAATTGTATTTCACACCTCAATAAAATAGCAAGCACAGCCAAGCCCCTGATGTAGGATATAGCAAATAAATAACCACACTATTGATGGTTAAATGGACTTGGTGGCAGCTTGTGCTGGCGCACAACAAGACACAAAATGGCCGCTGATCACCCCAGAAAAAATTAACTGAAAAACGCTCTGGGCAGCCTAAAAACAGTGAGCAACTAAATAGCAGCAGTTCAATGATCCACAGCTGTAGTTCGATCACTAAATTAAGTGTTTTTGATGAGTTAATCACTGCCTAATCTCGCCCTAACAGCAGCAGCTGCATCCTATCCCTTCACTGATCAGAGCAGAGTGACGTGCGGCGCTACGTGACTCCAGCTTAAATAGAAGCTGGGTCACATGCTGCACTGGCCAATCACAGCCATGCCAATAGTAGGCATGGCTGTGATGGCCTCTTGGGGCAAGTAGTATGACGCTTGTTGATTGGCTGCTTTGCAGCCTTTCAAAAAGCGCCAAAAAAGCGACGAACACCGAACCTGAACCCGGACTTTTACGAAAAAATGTTCGGGTTCGGGTCCATGTCACGGACACCCCAAAATTCGGTACGAACCCAAACTATACAGTTCGGGTTCGCTCATCCCTAATCATGACTCTTCACAGACAAAAGGAGGATGAGAGAGCCGCTGCTAAACCACACCAGTCCTATTGCCCTCTGATTTGGAGGACTCAGCACACAGCGCGGCAGGCTGCGTTACCGCAGTGTTCTTTACCAGACTCGATGTACCCGATATGAAAAATATGAGCAGACCGGTGTAGGCAGCGTGTGGTGCTCTGTGTGCCACTTGGTATCTGAGAGGTCTATTTTCCAGTATGGTTCATGTATGGAGGGCACTGTTCAGAGATCACACAGATGACTAAGGATTACACTATACTAGGGCTGAAAAGATTAATCATTTGAGTCAAGTTAATCGACATAAAAAGCCAATGTTTAGTGATGAATGAACATCGTCCGGGACGGTTCGCGATCGCGCAAACGCAATCAAATGTTCGCAAACCGCAAGTTTGCGGCAGGCCCCATTCACTTTAATGGCAAGTGAACCTGAAAAACCTTCAGGTCATAATTGCAGCCACCAAATACTTACAAGAAGTGCACAAATCGTCCCACAACATGGAAAGTGACATACCAGAAGGGAGGTCAATGGCAAAAATTCCCACAAAAAATGTGTATTTTGGTCAGGGGCCATTTTTATGCATCTTAAAGGGAAACTGTCAAAAATGTTGCTTGCTGGAGCCTAAAAAAATGTTAATTTTGGCTACTGGAGTACAGGCTCCAAACATTGGGGGCGTCATCACAGACAAGCGCAGCCGCCTATCCACAGCCAATGTGGACAAGCTCACGTTCATTAAAATGAACCGGGCATGGAACCCTCAGGACTTGTCCGTACCTTGTGCAGAATAGATATGCATACCGGCACTAACCAGCCATTGTTATACTGCAGCGCAATTGCTCATTCTTGTATTTTGGATATTTCACACTCTTTTAGAGTGTACCCTCATAAAAAATAATAAAACATTAAAACCAAAAGCTAGTGTTGGCTGCCTCATCCTCCTACACTGCCGCTTCCACCTACACCGCTACGTTCACCGCCTCCTCAAACTCCTACTCCATATGGAACTCCACCTCATAAATCATTTTTTTAATTTTATTTGTACGTATTTTATTTTATATCATTTCACTACTTTGTCAGTTACATTTTCTGGTGAAATTCAGCACATTTTGGGTGTATAGTATCACTGCTATACCAAGTAGACAGGTTTAAAAAATAAAAAAAATTGTCATTTACATTTTAGGGGGAAATTAACCAATTTTGGGGTGAATAGTACTACTGCTATACCTAGTAGGCCGGTGAAAATAAATAATAATTGTCATTTACATTTTCGGGTGAAATTAACCAATTTTTGGGTGAATAGTACCACTGCTATACCTAGTAGACAGGTTAAACAAAAAAAAATAATAATATATAATTTGTCAGTTACATTTTCTCGTGAAATTTGCCAATTTTTGGGTGTGATGTACTACTGCTATACCGAGTAGACAGGTAAAAAAAAAAGTGTCTGTTTTTGGGTGAAATTCACCACTTTTTGGGTGTAACATACCCCTCCTCTACTTAGTTGACAGCTTAATAAATTTCAATATTTTTTCTGTTACATTCTTGGGTTGACATTACGATGATTTTAGATGTGAATAAACACCTGCTATGCATAGGTGACAGGTAATAACATTTTATAAATTATTCAGTAATTAATGCGTGCCACATTCAATGCTTATATATAGATAATCCACGGCGCACCAATGTCTTTTTTTGTTTGCAAATTTATTACGAAAATTCTGAAGAATTGTCAATATATGACTAATTGCGCCATAATTATAGTATAAGCATATATATCATATGTTAGGCCATAATATATCCCTGTAATTGCAGTGAAACCAGTCTTCGTTGATCACGTGTGTAATCTCTGGTTTTCCATTCCTGTGAGGGAATTTGTAAGAAATCATTCCCCAGTTGTACCTGGGCGATGATATAGTTGGTAGCTTCAAGATCGTATGAGAAGGTGTTCTAAGACATATAGTCTGGGTGCTGGATCCACAGGGGAAACTTCAATTAAACGAAATTGTGGAGTCCGCACACCTTTGTATAGTGGTGGGTGCTCGCAGAGGACTTCGGTCGTAGTATATATAGATAATCCACGGCGCACCAACCACTATACAAAGGTGTGCGGACTCCACAATTTCGTTTAATTGAAGTTTCCCCTGTGGATCCAGCACCCAGACTATATGTCTCAGAACACCTTCTCATACGATCTTGAAGCTACCAACAATATCATCGCCCAGGTACAACTGGGGAATGATTTCTTACAAATTCCCTCACAGGAATGGAAAACCAGAGATTACACACGTGATCAACGAAGACTGGTTTCACTGCAATTACAGGGATATATTATGGCCTAACATATGATATATATGCTTATACTATAATTATGGCGCAATTAGTTATATATTGACAATTCTTCTGAATTTTCTGTAATAAATCTGCAAACAAAAAAAGACATTGGTGTGCCGTGGATTATCTATATATACTACGACCGAAGTCCTCTGCGAGCACCCACCACTATACAAAGGTGTGCGGACTCCACAATTTCGCTTAATTAAACATTCAATGCTTAAACTTTGAAAAGTTGTCACACTTTTATGCTTTAATAATTTCTCCCATATTTCAACTCTATAATTTAACCACTTAAGGACCACAGGTTTATACCCCCCTAGTGATTTTCCGCTAACTTGTGACAAAAAATAAAAAATTCTAGGAACTCGCCATGCCCCTCACGGAATACCTTGGGGTGTCTTCTTTCCAAAATGGGGTCACTTGTGGGGTAGTTATACTGCCCTGGCATTCTAGGGGCCTTAATGTGTGGTAAGTAGTTTGAAATCAAAATGTGTAAAAAAGGACCTGTGAAATATGAAAGGTGCTCTTTGGAATGTGTGCCCCTTTGCCAACCTAGGCGGCAAAAAAGTGACACACATCTGGTATCGCCGTACTCAGGAGAAGTTGGGGAATGTGTTTTGGGGTGTCATTTTACATATACCCATGCTGGGTGAGAGAAATATCTCTGCAAAAGACAACTTTTCCCATTTTTTTATACAAAGTTGGCATTTGACCAAGATGTTTCTCTCACCCAGCATGGGTATATGTAAAATGACACCCCAAAACACATTCCCCAACTTCTCCTGAGTACGGCGATACCACATGTGTGACACTTTTTTGCAGCCTAGATGCGCAAAGCGGCCCAAATTCCTTTTAGGAGGGCATTTTTAGACATTTGGATCCCAGACTTCTTCTCACGCTTTCGGGCCCCTAACATGCCAGGGCAGTAGAAATACCCCACATGTGACCCCATTTTGGAAAGAAGACACCCTAAGGTATTCAGTGAGGGGCATGGCGAGTTCCTAGAATATTTTTTTTTGGCACAAGTTAGCGGAAATTGATTTTTTTTGTATTTTCTCACAAAGTCTCCCTTTCCGCTAACTTGGGACAAAAATTTCAATCTTTCATGGACTCAATATGCCCCTCATGGAATACCTTGGGGTGTCTTCTTTCCGGAATGGGGTCACATGTGGGGTACTTATACTGCCCTGGCATTTTAGGGGCCCTACAGCGTTAGAAGTCTGGAATATAAATGTCTAAAAAAATTTACGCATTTGGATTCCGTGAGGGGTATGGTGAGTTCATGTGAGATTTTATTTTTTGACACAAGTTAGTGGAATATGAGACTTTGTAAGAAAAAACAAAAACAAACAAAAAATTTCCGCTAACTTGTGCCCAAAAAAATGTCTAAATGGAGCCTTACAGGGGGTGATCAATGACAGGGGGGTGATCAGGGAGTCTATATGGGGTGATCACCCCCCTGTCATTGATCACACCCCTGTCATTGATCACCCCCCTGTAAGGCTCCATTCAGACGTCCGTATGATTTTTTACGGATCCACGGATACATGGATCGGATCCGCAAAACACATGCGGACGTCTGAATGGAGCCTTACAGGGGGGTGATCAATGACAGAGGGGTGATCACCCATATAGACTCCCTGATCACCTCCGTCATTGATCACCCCCCTGTAAGGCTCCATTCAGACGTCCGTATGATTTTTTATGGATCCACGGATACATGGATCGGATCCGCAAAACACATGCGGACGTCTGAATGGAGCCTTACAGGGGGGTGATCACCCATATAGACTCCCTGATCACCTCCGTCATTGATCACCCCCCTGTAAGGCTCCATTCAGACGTCCGTATGATTTTTTATGGATCCACGGATACATGGATCGGATCCGCAAAACACATGCGGACGTCTGAATGGAGCCTTACAGGGGGGTGATCAATGACAGAGGGGTGATCACCCATATAGACTCCCTGATCACCTCCGTCATTGATCACCCCCCTGTAAGGCTCCATTCAGACGTCCGCATGTGTTTTGCGGATCCGATCCATGTATCAGTGGATCCGTAAAAATCATACGGACGTCTGAATGGAGCCTTACAGGGGGGTGATCAATGACGGAGGTGATCAGGGAGTCTATATGGGTGATCACCCCTCTGTCATTGATCACCCCGCTGTAAGGCTCCATTCAGACGTCCACATGTGTTTTGCGGATACGATCCATGTATCAGTGGATCCGTAAAAATCATACGGACGTCTGAATGGAGCCTTACAGGGGGGTGATCAATGACAGGGTGGTGATCAATGACAGGGAAGTGATCAGAACGTCTATATGCGTGATCACCCCCTTGTCATTGATCACCCCCCTGTAAGGCTCCATTCAGACATCCGCATGTGTTTTGCGCATCCGATCCATGTATCAGTGGATCCGTAAAAATCATACGGACGTCTGAATGGAGCCTTACAGGGGGGTGATCAATGACGGAGGTGATCAGGGAGTCTATATGGGTGATCTTGGGCTGGATAGATTGGAGGCTTGGGCAGAGAAGTGGCAGATGAGGTTTAACACTGACAAATGTAAAGTTATGCACATGGGAAGGAATAATGCAAGTCACCCGTACTTATTAAATGCTAAAACACTCGGTAACACTGACATGGCAAAAGATCTAGGAATTTTAATAAACAGCAAACTAAGCTGCAAAAACCAGTGTCAGGCAGCAGCTGCCAAGGCCAATAAGATAATGGGTTGCATCAAAAGGGGCATAGATGCCCGTGATGAGAACATAGTCCTACCACTTTACAAATCATTAGTCAGACCACACATGGAGTACTGTGTACAGTTCTGGGCTCCAGTGAACAAAGCAGACATAGCAGAGCTGGAGAGGGTCCAGAGGAGGGCAACTAAAGTAATAACTGGAATGGGGCAACTACAGTACCCTGAAAGATTATCAAAATTAGGGTTATTCACTTTAGAAAAAAGACGACTGAGAGGAGATCTAATTAATATGTATAAATATATCAGGGGTCAGTACAGAGATCTATCCCGTCATCTATTTATTCCCAGGACGGTGACTGTGACGAGGGGGCATCCTCTGCGTCTGGAGGAAAGAAGGTTTGTACACAAACATAGAAGAGGATTCTTTACGGTAAGAGCAGTGAGACTATGGAACTCTCTGCCTGAGGAGGTGGTGATGGTGAGTACAATAAAGGAATTCAAAAGGGGCCTGGATGTATTTCTGGAGCGTAATAATATTACAGGCTATAGCTACTAGAGAGATATCGTTGATCCAGGGATTTATTCTGATTGCCTGATTGGAGTCGGGAAGGAATTTTTATTCCCCTAAAGTGAGGAAAATTGGCTTCTACCTCACAGGTTTTTTTTTGCCTTCCTCTGGATCAACTTGCAGGATGACAGGCCGAACTGGATGGACAAATGTCTTTTTTCGGCCTTATGTACTATGTTACTATGTTACTATGATCACCCCTCTGTCATTGATCACCCCGCTGTAAGGCTCCATTCAGACGTCCGCATGTGTTTTGCGGATACGATCCATGTATCAGTGGATCCGTAAAAATCATACGGACGTCTGAATGGAGCCTTACAGGGGGGTGATCAATGACAGGGTGGTGATCAATGACAGGGAAGTGATCAGAACGTCTATATGCGTGATCACCCCCTTGTCATTGATCACCCCCCTGTAAGGCTCCATTCAGACATCCGCATGTGTTTTGCGCATCCGATTCATGTATCAGTGGATCCGTAAAAATCATACGGACGTCTGAATGGAGCCTTAACAGGGGGGTGATCAATGACGAAGGTGATCAGGGAGTCTATATGGGTGATCACCCCTCTGTCATTGATTACTCCCCTGTAAGGCTCCATTCAGACGTCCGCATGTGTTTTGCGGATCCGATCCATGTATCCGTGGATCCGTAAAAATCATACGGACCTCTGAATGGAGCCTTACAGGGGGGTGATCAATGACAGGGGGGTGATCAATGACAGGGGGGTGATCAGGGAGTCTATATGGGGTGATCAGTGGTTCATAAAGGGTTAATAAGTGACAGGGGGGGTGTAGTGTAGTGGTGTTTGGTGCTACTTTACTGAGCTGCCTGTGTCCTCTGGTGGTCGATCCAAACAAAAGGGACCACCAGAGGACCAGGTAGCAGGTATATTAGACGCTGTTATCAAAACAGCGTCTAATATACCTGTTAGGGGTTAAAAAAATCACATCCACTCGCTTACCTTCCGTTCCTGTGAGCGCGCGCGTCTGCGTGTGCGCTTTCACAGGAAATCTCGGCTCACGCGAGATGACGCCTATTGGCGTTAGTGTGACCTGGGAGAGCCGCCGCGATGACGCCTTTCGGCGTTAGCGTGGAGGCAAGCGGATAACCCCCTCCAGTCATGCTAAACACACGTTCAGACAATACACTGGCTGCAGGGCAGGCTAGCACCTCCAAGGAGTAAAGGGCAAGCTCAGGCCATGTGCCCAATTTGGAGACTCAGAAGTTGCAGGGGCTGACCCCTGTCAGTCAACTCGTTTAGGCGTGTGCACACTTACTGCCCCACCATGTCGCACGTCCCCGTGATGTTTACGATCCAATTTGATATCTGCTCTATCAACGTTTGATGTTCTTTTATGCGCCTACCATGGTGATCATGGGTGGTGGGAAATCAGGGTTCCAGGCCAGAGAGAGAGCATGAGAAAGAGAGACCACATCCAAGGGAGGATTATTTTTTTCAAATTTTATCACAGGTTATATTTCCCAATGTTTTGCGGTGTACCCTAATTTTAAAAATAAAATTTAAAACCAAAAAGCAGTGTAGGCTACCTCGTCCTCCACCGCCGCTTCCACCTACACCGCCACATCCACCGCCTCTTCAACATCCTACTCCATATTGACCTCGTCCTCCTAGATCATGATTTCTATTTTATTTTTTTACCTATTTTATGTTATTTAAATTAATTTCCCTATCCACATTTGTTTGCAGAGCACTTGTCATGCTCTTAACCACATTTTGATGCCATTTGCAGCCCTCTAGCCCTTTCCATGACATTTTTACAGCCATTTTAGTGCTCAAAAGTTCGGGTCCCCATTGACTTCAATGGGGTTCGAGTTCGGGGTCAAGTTCGTTTCCCGAACTCGAACTTTATTGTGAAGTTCAGTCGAACCCAAACATCCAGGTATCCGCTCAACTCTAATCGTTAACATCACGGGGACGTGCAACATGGTGGGGCAGTAAGTATGCACACGCCTACATGAACTAACTGACAGGGGTCAGCCCCTGCAACTTCTGGGTCTCCAAATTGGGCACATGGCCTGAGCTCACCCTTTATGCCTTGGAGGTGCTGACCTGTCCTGTAGCCAGTGTATTGTCTGAACGTGTGTTTAGCATGACTGAAGGGTTATATTTCCCAATGTTTTGGGGTGTACCCTAATTTAAAAAAATATAAATAAATTTTAAACCAAAAAGCAGTGAATCCTACCTCCTCCTCCTCCACCGCCACTTCCACCTACACCATCACATCCACCGCCTCCTCAACCTCCTCCTCCATATGGACCTGGTCCTCCTAGATCAAGATTATTATTTTTAATTTTTACGTATTTTATGTTATTTAAAGTCATTTTCATATCCACATTTATTTGCAGAGCACTTGCCATGCTCTTAACCACATTTTAACGACATCTGCAGCCCTCTAGCTCTTTCCATTACATTTTTACTGCCATTTTAGTGCTTAAAAGTTTGGGTCCCCATTTACTTCAATGGGGTTCGGGGTCAAGTTCGGGTCAAGTGCATGTCCCGAACTCAAACCTTTTTCTGAAGTTTGGCCGAACCCGTCGAACCCAATCATCCAGGTGTGGCGAGCATCAATTAAAGAAGTATTTCAGAAATGTTATTCCCTGTCAACTATGCAGAGCAGGGGTTTATTCACATCTAAAATTGTATAATGTCAACCCAAGAATGTAACAGAAAAATTACAGAAATTAATTAACCTGTCTACTTGGTAGAGTAGGGGTCTATGACAGAAAACAAACCCCAAAATTGGTGAATTTCACCATAAAATGTAACAGACAAATTGTTTTATTGTTTAACCTGTCTACTAGGTATAGCAGTGGTACGTCACACCCAAAAATTGTTGAATTTCAACTGAAAATGTAACTGACAATTTTATTTTATTTTTCACCGGCATACTAGGTATAGCAGTGGTAGTATACACCCCAAAATTTGTTAATTTCAGCCGAATATGTTAATGACAATTTTTTTAAAGGCCTACTAGGTATAGCAGTGGTACTATACACCCAAAAATTGGTGACATTTATCCGAAAATGTTAATGGCAATTTTTTTTTTTTTTTTAAAGGCCTGATAGGTATGTGGTACTATATACCTAAAAATTGCTGAATTTCACCATAAAATGTAACTGACAAAGTAGTGAAATTATATAAAATAAAATACGGACAAATAAAAAAAATAAATGATTTATGAGGTGGAGTTCCATATGGAGTAGGAGTTTGAGGAGGCGGTGGAGATAGCGGTGTAGGTGGAAGCGGCAATGGAGGAGGACGAGGTAGCTCAACACAGGTTTTTGGTTTAAATTTATTTATTTTTTTAAATTAGGGTACACTCTAAAAGAGTGTGAAATATCCAAAATACAAGAATGAGCAATTGCGCTGCAGTATAACAATGGCGGGTTAGTGCCACTATACTTGTCTATTCTGGACAAGGTATGGACAAGTCCTGAGGGATCCATGCCTGGTTTATTTTAATGAATGTGAGCTTGGCCACATTGGCTGTGGACAGGCGGCTATGCTTGTCTGTGATGACACCCCCTGCCGTGCTAAACACACGTTCAGATAATACACTGGCTGCAGGGCAGGCCAGCACCTCCAAGGCGTGAAAGGGCAAGCTCAGGCCATGTGCCCCAATTTGGAGACCCATAAGTTGAAGGGGGCAGACCCGTCATTCAGTACGTGTAGGCGTGTGCACACATACTGCTCCACCATGTTGGTGAAATGCTGCCTCCTGCCTGACGTTCCATATCAGCTGGTGGTGCTGGTTGTTGTTGCATGCTGACAAAGCTTTTCCATATTTAGGCCATGCTAACCCTGCCTTATGAGGTGCTGGCGGTGCCCCAACTGCGTTGGCGACCTCTTCCTCGTCCTCTGCCTATGCCTTGTGCTTCCACTGTGCCCCCACTGTCATGTGGGAATGCCAACAGCAGCGCATCTACCAGCGTGCGCTTGTACTCGCGCATCTTACGATCACGCTCCAGTGACGGAATTAAGGACGGTACGTTGTCCTTGTAACGGTGATCCAGCAGCGTGGCCACCAAGTAATCAGCACAAGTTAGAATGTGGGCTATTTGGCGGTCGTTGAGGAGACACTGCAGCATGTAATCTCTCATGTATGCCAGGCTGCCCAGAGGCAACGAAAAGCTGTCCTCTGTGGGAGGTGTATAGTCTGTGTCCTCTGTATCCCCCCCATCCACGCACCAGTGATGGCCATGAGCTAGTCTGGGTGCCACCCTGCTGTAAACATGGTTCCTCCTCCTCCATCTCCTCATCCTCCACCTCGTAATCCTCCAAAACTGTGCCCTGGCTGGACAATTGTGTACCTGGCGTTTGTGGGTGCAGGAACCCACCCTCAGAGACATTTGGGAATGACTGTCTGGAAACTTTATGAAATTATCCCTCTTCCTCCTCCTCCTTCTGTGCCACATCCTCTTCCATCATCGCCAGGAGCGTTTTTTCAAGGATGCATATGAGTGGGATAGTAATGCTGTTAATGGCGTTATCGGCACTGGCCATGTTGGTGGAATACTCGAAACAGAGTAACAAGGAACACAGGTCTCGCATGGAGGCCCAGTCATTGGTGGTGAAGTGGTGCTGTTCCGCCGAGCGACTCACCCATGCGTGCCGCAGCTGAAACTCCACTATCGCCTGCTGCTGCTCGCACAGTCTGGCCAGCATGTGCAAGGTGGAGTTCCACCTTGTGGGCAGGTCGCATATGAGGCGGTGAGCGGGAACACCGAAGTTATGCTGCAGTGCTGACAGGCGAGCAGCGGCAGGGTGAGAACGCCGAAAGCGCGCACAGACGGCCCTCACTTTATGCAGCAGCTCTGACATATCAGGGTAATGTTTAAGGAATCTCTGCACCACCAAATTCAGCACATGCTCCAGGCAAGGGATGTGCATCAAACCGACTAGTCCCAAAGCTGCTACGAGATTTCGCCCATTATCGCACACCACCAGGTGTGCACAAACCACTCATCGGTATGTTGTTCAAGGCCCGGCCACAGCTCCTGCGCTGTGTGGGGGTTTGTCCCCCAAACAGATACATTTTAAAACTACCTGATGTTGTTTACCCCTGGCTGTGCTGAAGTTGGTGGTGTAGGTGTTACGCTGACTGGATGAGGAGCTGGTAGAGCATGAAAAAGCAAAGTAGGTTGATGAAGCAACAGGAGGCAAACTGAAGCACCCTGCAATCCTCGGTGGTGGAAGGACATGCGCTAAACTGCTATCCACCTCAGGCCCAGCTGTCCACTGAATTTACCAGTGTGCTGTTATGGAGATATAACGTCCCTGACCGTGCTTACTGGTCCACGTATCCGTAGTAAGGTGCACCTTGCCACAGATGGCGTTGCACAGTGCACACCTGATTTTGTCCCCTACTTGGTGGTGCAGGGAAGGGATGGCTCACCTTGAGAAGTAGTGGCGGCTGGGCACGACGTACAGTGGGACAGTCACCTACATAAGGCCTTTAAAACTGTCTGTCTCCACCAGACGGAATGACAGCATTTCAAAGGCCAGTAATTTAGAAATGCTGGCATTCAGGGATAGGGATCGCGGGTGGATAGGGGGTACTTCCTCTTCCTCTCCAGCGTTTGGGAGATGGAGAGCTGAACGCTTCCTTGGGACATTGTGGAGATGCTTGGTGGCCTAGGTGTTGGCATTGCTGGCAGATCCTCTTTTTGTGGGGTGGCAGGTGGCACTGTCACTCTAGAGGTGGATGAAAAGGCTGAGACTGCAGCAGAAGAGGAAGCAGGAGGAGCCAGAGACCTTTCTTTTTTTTTTTTTTAGGTATCTACTCCACTGCAGCTCGTGCTTTGCACTTAGATGCCTAGTCATGCAGGTTGTGCTCAGGTTGAGAATGTTTATGCCTCGCTTCAGGCTCTGATTGCACAGCGTGCAAACCACTCGTGTCTTGTCGTCAGCACATTGTCTGAAGAACTGCCATGCCAGGGAACTTTTTGGAGCTGGTTTTGGTGTGCTCAGTCCCTTGCTGCGGTGGGCAGTAGCAGGCGTACTGTCTAGGGGATGACCGCTCCGCTTTTGCACCCTGCTCCCTCTTCTGCTGTGCTGGTGGCTCTGTGCGACCATCACCTCTTCCTCCAAACTACATAGGTCACTCGCATGACCTTGATTCCATGTGGGGTCGCGGACCTCATCGTCCTCCACATCATCTTCCACCCAGTCTTCACCCCTGCCCTCCTTGTTGGTCTGCACACTTTAAAAAGCTCCAGCAGTTGGCACCTGTGTTTCGTCATCATCCGAAACGTGCTGCGATGGTCCTCCCATGTACTCATCTTGAAAGATAAGTGGTTGGGCATCGGTGCACTCAATCTCTTCGACTTCTGGGGCAGGGCTAGGTGGATGGCCTTGGGAAACCCTGCTAACAGAGTCATCAAAAAGCAGAAGAGACTGCTGCATGACTTGGGGCTCAGACTGCTTGGCTGATTTGCAAGGGGGTGAGATAAAAGACTGATGGACATCGGCTGCAGGTGCCAACTGTGGTCTATCAGCAGGAGACTGGGTGGGAAACAATGTGAAGGAATTGGATCCACTGTCAGCAACCCAATCTACTATTGCCTATACTTGTTCAGGCCTCACCATTCGTAGAGCCACATTAGGCCCGACCAAATACCGCTGCACTTGTGCGTGTAGCTTGCACAGATCGACCACGTCCTCTCCCTGCAACAGGAGCTCCACTAGCAGCACCACGACCTGGGCCATGTACCTTATTTGACGCTCTCCTCTTATTTCTCGAAGTTAGGATCTTGCCCTAAATGGGTGTTTAATTAATAGTAGAATAAAACAACAGTATGTAAAGGGTGTATCTCACACGGCCTGAACCACTATAGGCCTCAATTAAAGATTTATTTTCCCAAAATGGCTGCATTTAAAATGCTTGAATCAAACCCCTGTATGTAAAGGGTTTATCTCACACGGCCTGACCCACTGTAGGCCTCAATTAAAGGTTTCTTTGCCCAAAATGTCTGTATTTCAAATGCCTTAATAAAACCCCTGTATGTAACGGGTGTATCTCACACGGCCTGACCCACTGTAGGCCTCAATTCAAGATTTCTTTGCCCAAAATGGCCTTATTTCGAATGCATGAATCAAATCCCTGTATGTAAAGGGTGTATATCACACAAAATCACAGAAATATAGTGGCAAATATGGGGGAACTGCTCAAACCCCAAACACTGTAGCTCGTTTCTCATTGGGGGAGCAGTCCCACCGCATGTGGACCGCAACAAAGGACCATGCCCAGCAAAAAGGGCGTACAATGGAGGATGCCGTCGCGGTCCACATGCACCACAAAGACATCATACACAAAATGGAGCATTGTGCGGATGACTTTTTTTTTGCTGGGGATGGTCGTTTGCTGAAGTTCACATGCGGTGGGACTGCTCCCCCAATGAGAAACACGCTACAGTGTTTGGGGTTTGAGTAATTCCCCCATATTTGCCACTATATTTCTGTGATTTTGTTTTATATGTATTGAATGTGCCTCTACCTGGCATTTAAACATTCTTTTGCCCCTGGTAACCTCCATCACACGGTCTGATATGGGTGTGGCTTACAGTCTTGATTTATTCACATTGCATTAGTTGTCCTGCTATGCGGTTGTGTGGAAGCTTGGCTGTGAGCTGGATTTCATCACCTTCAGACCGTGTTCACAACATAGTTAGTGTAGTGGTAGGACCCTTGCCATGCTGATAGACCGTGATGTGGTGCTTGATGGGCTCCGATGTGTTCCTGACAGGAATATATTGGCAAAAGTCTCAGCTTTTAATATCTGCTTGTATGACTAGCTAGTATAGTCAGTGGCATATCCGTTTGGTGCTTTTTTTTTCTAATGTATGTGTATATCACACAGCCTGATCCACTGTAGGCTTCAATTAAAGATTTATTTTCCTAAAATGGCTGTATTTCAAATGCCTGAATCAAACCCCTGTATGTAAAGGGTGTATCTCATGGCCTGACCCACTGTGGGCCTCAATTAAAGATTTATTTGCCCAAAATGGCTGTATTTCAAATGCCTGAATCAAACCCCTGTATGTAAAGGGTGTATCTCACACGGCCTGAACCACTGTAGGCCTGAATTAAATATTGGTGCACCAAATGGCGGAATTTCAAATCTTTGAATCTAACCCAAATGTATTAAGGGTGTATCTCACAATGACATATGCAGCAAAGAATGTCAAATAAACTTTTTTTGCCCAAACGGGTGTTTGTTTAATAACTTAATATGGCAGCAGTATATAACCCAGAAATTTCAAATGTCAAAATGCTGCAAGGCCTGAAATATTGTGTATTTTGTCCCCAAAGGGGTGTTTTATTAATGAAAGAATATAAGCCCTGTATATGCAGGGTGTATCTCACACGGCCTGGCCCACAGTAGGCCTGAATTAAAGATTGGTGCACCAAATGGCGGTATTTAAAATCTCTGAATCTAACCCAAATGTATTAAGGGTGTATCTCACAATGACATATGCAGCAAAGGCTGCCAAATAAACTTTTTTTGCCCAAACGGGTGTTTGTTTAATAACTCAATATGGCAGCAGTAAATAACCTAGGAATTTCAAACGTGCTTATGCTGCAAAGCCTGAAATATTGCGTATTTTGCCCCAAAAAGGGTATTTTATTATTGAAAGCATATAAGCCCTGTATATACAGGGTGTATCTCACACGGCCTGACCCATAGTAGGCCTGAATTAAAGATTGGTGCACCAAATGGAGGTATTTAAAATCTCTGAATCTAACCCAAATGTATTAAGGGTGTATCTCACAATGACATATGCAGCAAAGGATGTCAAATAAACTTTTTTTGCCCAAACGGGTGTTTGTTTAATAACTTAATATGGCAGCAGTATATAACCCAGAAATTTCAAATGTCAGAATTAGGGATGAGCGAACTCGAACTGTATAGTTCGGGTTCGTACCGAATTTTGGGGTGTCCGTGACACGGACCCGAACCCGGACATTTTCGTAAAAGTCCGGGTTCGGGTTCGGTGTTCGTCGCTTTCTTCGCGCTTTTGTGACGCTTTCTTGGCGCTTTTTGAAAGGCTGCAAAGCAGCCAATCAACAAGCGTCATACTACTTGCCCCAAGAGGCCATCACAGCCATGCCTACTATTGGCATGGCTGTGATTGGCCAGAGCACCATGTGACCCAGCCTCTATTTAAGCTGGAGTCACATAGCGCCGCCCGTCACTCTGCTCTGATTAGCGTAGGGAGAGGTTGCGGCTGCGACAGTAGGGCGAGATTAGGCAGATTAACTCCTCCAAAGGACTTGATTAACTGATCGATCTGCAGCTGTGGATCATTGAGCTGCTGATCCTCAATTGCTCACTGTTTTTAGGCTGCCCAGACCGTTTGTCAGTCACATTTTTCTGGGGTGATCGGCGGCCATTTTGTGTCTTGTGGTGCGCCAGCACAAGCTGCGACCAAGTGCATTTAACCCTCAATGGTGTGGTTGTTTTTTGGCTAAAGCCTACATCAGGGTGAAGCTGTCACACCAAGTGCATTTAACCAGCAATAGTCTGTTCATTTTTTGGCCATATACAAAATCAGGGGCAAGCTGCGCCTGTCACCAAGTGCATTTAACCCTCAATGGTGTGGTTGTTTTTTGGCTAAAGCCTACATCAGGGTGAAGCTGTCACACCAAGTGCATTTAACCAGCAATAGTCTGTTCATTTTTTGGCCATATACAAAATCAGGGGCAAGCTGCGCCTGTCACCAAGTGCATTTAACCCTCAATGGTGTGGTTGTTTTTTGGCTAAAGCCTACATCAGGGTGAAGCTGTCACACCAAGTGCATTTAACCAGCAATAGTCTGTTCATTTTTTGGCCATATACAAAATCAGGGGCAAGCTGCGCCTGTCACCAAGTGCATTTAACCCTCAATGGTGTGGTTGTTTTTTGGCTAAAGCCTACATCAGGGTGAAGCTGTCACACCAAGTGCATTTAACCAGCAATAGTCTGTTCATTTTTTGGCCATATACAAAATCAGGGGCAAGCTGCGCCTGTCACCAAGTGCATTTAACCCTCAATGGTGTGGTTGTTTTCTGGCTAAAGCCTACATCAGGGTGAAGCTGTCACACCAAGTGCATTTAACCAGCAATAGTCTGTTTATTTTTTGGCCATATACTACATCAGGGGCAAGCTGCGCCCGTCACCAAGTGCATTTAACCCTCAGTAGTGTGGTTGGTCAAGCTGTGACACCAAGTGCATTTAACCAGCAATAGTCTGTTCATTTTTTGGCCATATACTACATCAGGGGCAAGCTGCGCCCGTCACCAAGTGCATTTAACCAGCAATAGTGTGGTTATTTTTTGGCCATATCCCAGTCTAATTCTGTCACTAAATCCATACCGGTCACCCAGCGCCTAAATACTAGGCCTCAAATTTATATCCCGCTAAATCTCTCGTTACCGCTGTCCTGTTGTAGCTGGGAAAGTTATTTAGTGTCCGTCAAAGCACATTTTTTGTTCTGGGTTGAAGTACAATTCCCAATTTAGCAATTTCATAATTTAGTGGTTTCTGCTATATCAGAGCTATTTGAAATCTATCCCTAAAAGGGTATATAATATTCAAGGTGCACATTGGGTCATTCAGAATAACTTCACACACACCCGCTACTGTGTATTTCCAAGTCTAATTCTGTCACTAAACCCATACCTGTCACCCAGCGCCTAAATACTAGGCCTCAAATTTATATCCTGCTAAATCTCTCGTTACCGCTGTACTGTTGTTGCTTGGAAAGATATTTAGTGTCCGTCAAAGCACATTTTTTGTTCTGGGTTGAAGTACAATTCCCAATTTAGCAATTTCATAATTTAGTGGTTTCTGCTATATCAGAGCTATTTGAAATCTATCCCTAAAAGGGTATATAATATTCAAGGTGCACATTGGGTCATTCAGAATAACTTCACACACACCCGCTACTGTGTATTTTCAAGTCTAATTCTGTCACTAAACCCATACCTGTCACCCAGCGCCTAAATACTAGGCCTCAAATTTATATCCTGCTAAATCTCTCGTTACCGCTGTACTGTTGTTGCTGGGCAAGATATTTAGTGTCCGTCAAAGCACATTTTTTGTTCTGGGTTGAAATACAATTCCCAATTTAGCAATTTCATAATTTAGTGGTTTCTGCTATATCAGAGCTATTTGAAATCTATCCCTAAAAGGGTATATAATATTCAAGGTGCACATTGGGTCATTCAGAATAACTTCACACACACCCGCTACTGTGTATTTTCAAGTCTAATTCTGTCACTAAACCCATACCTGTCACCCAGCGCCTAAATACTAGGCCTCAAATTTATATCCTGCTAAATCTCTCGTTACCGCTGTACTGTTGTTGCTGGGCAAGATATTTAGTGTCCGTCAAAGCACATTTTTTGTTCTGGGTTGAAATACAATTCCCAATTTAGCAATTTCATAATTTAGTGGTTTCTGCTATATCAGAGCTATTTGAAATCTATCCCTAAAAGGGTATATAATATTCAAGGTGCACATTGGGTCATTCAGAATAACTTCACACACACCCGCTACTGTGTATTTCCAAGTCTAATTCTGTCACTAAACCCATACCTGTCACCCAGCGCCTAAATACTAGGCCTCAAATTTATATCCTGCTAAATCTCTCGTTACCGCTGTACTGTTGTTGCTGGGCAAGATATTTAGTGTCCGTCAAAGCACATTTTTTGTTCTGGGTTGAAATACAATTCCCAATTTAGCAATTTCATAATTTAGTGGTTTCTGCTATATCAGAGCTATTTGAAATCTATCCCTAAAAGGGTATATAATATTCAAGGTGCACATTGGGTCATTCAGAATAACTTCACACACACCCGCTACTGTGTATTTCCAAGTCTAATTCTGTCACTAAACCCATACCTGTCACCCAGCGCCTAAATACTAGGCCTCAAATTTATATCCTGCTAAATCTCTCGTTACCGCTGTACTGTTGTTGCTGGGCAAGATATTTAGTGTCCGTCAAAGCACATTTTTTGTTCTGGGTTGAAATACAATTCCCAATTTAGCAATTTCATAATTTAGTGGTTTCTGCTATATCAGAGCTATTTGAAATCTATCCCTAAAAGGGTATATAATATTCAAGGTGCACATAGGGTCATTCAGAATAACTTCACACACCCGCTACTGTGCATTTCCAAATCTAATTCTGTCACTAAACCCATACCTGTCACCCAGCGCCTAAATACTAGGCCTCAAATTTATATCCCGCTAAATCTCTCGTTACCGCTGTCCTGTTGTGGCTGGGAAAGTTATTTAGTGTCCGTCAAAGCACATTTTTTGTTCTGGGTTGAAATACAATTCCCAATTTAGCAATTTCATAATTTAGTCGTTTCTGCTATATCAGAGCTATTTGAAATCTATCCCTAAAAGGGTAGATCATATTGAAGGTGCACATAGGGTCATTCAGAATAACTTCACACACACGCTTCTGTGCATTTCCAAGTCTAATTCTGTCACTAAATCCATACCGGTCACCCAGCGCCTAAATACTAGGCCTCAAATTTATATCCCGCTGAATTTGAATACAATACATTGGGCCAAATAATATATTTGTTGTTGTGGTGAACCATAACAATGAGAAAAACATCTAGTAAGGGACGCGGACGTGGACATGGTCGTGGTGGTGTTAGTGGACCCTCTGGTGCTGGGAGAGGACGTGGCCGTTCTGCCACATCCACACGTCCTAGTGTACCAACTACCTCAGGTCCCAGTAGCCGCCAGAATTTACAGCGATATATGGTGGGGCCCAATGCCGTTCTAAGGATGGTAAGGCCTGAGCAGGTACAGGCATTAGTCAATTGGGTGGCCGACAGTGGATCCAGCACGTTCACATTATCTCCCACCCAGTCTTCTGCAGAAAGCGCACAGATGGCGCCTGAAAACCAACCCCATCAGTCTGTCACATCACCCCCATGCATACCAGGGAAACTGTCTCAGCCTCAAGTTATGCAGCAGTCTCTTATGCTGTTTGAAGACTCCGCTGGCAGGGTTTCCCAAGGGCATCCACCTAGCCCTTCCCCAGCGGTGAAAGACATAGAATGCACTGACGCACAACCACTTATGTTTCCTGATGATGAGGACATGGGAATACCACCTCAGCATGTCTCTGATGATGACGAAACACAGGTGCCAACTGCTGCGTCTTTCTGCAGTGTGCAGACTGAACAGGAGGTCAGGGATCAAGACTGGGTGGAAGACGATGCAGGGGACGATGAGGTCCTAGACCCCACATAGAATGAAGGTCGTGCCACTGACTTTCACAGTTCGGAGGAAGAGGCAGTGGTGAGACCGAGCCAACAGCGTAGCAAAAGAGGGAGCAGTGGGCAAAAGCAGAACACCCGCCGCCAAGAGACTCCGCCTGCTACTGACCGCCGCCATCTGGGACCGAGCACCCCAAAGGCAGCTTCAAGGAGTTCCCTGGCATGGCACTTCTTCAAACAATGTGCTGACGACAAGACCCGAGTGGTTTGCACGCTGTGCCATCAGAGCCTGAAGCGAGGCATTAACGTTCTGAACCTGAGCACAACCTGCATGACCAGGCACCTGCATGCAAAGCATGAACTGCAGTGGAGTAAACACCTTAAAACCAAGGAAGTCACTCAGGCTCCCCCTGCTACCTCTTCTGCTGCTGCCGCCTCGGCCTATTCTGCTGCTGCCGCCTCGGCCTCTTCCTCCGCCTCTGGAGGAACGTTGGCACCTGCCGCCCAGCAAACAGGGGATGTACCACCAACACCACCACCACCACCTCCGTCACCAAGCGTCTCAACCATGTCACACGCCAGCGTTCAGCTCTCCATCTCACAAACATTTGATAGAAAGCGTAAATTCCCACCTAGCCACCCTCGATCCCTGGCCCTGAATGCCAGCATTTCTAAACTACTGGCCTATGAAATGCTGTCATTTAGGCTGGTGGACACAGACAGCTTCAAACAGCTCATGTCGCTTGCTGTCCCACAGTATGTTGTTCCCAGCCGGCACTACTTCTCCAAGAGAGCCGTGCCTTCCCTGCACAACCAAGTATCCGATAAAATCAAGTGTGCACTGCGCAACGCCATCTGTAGCAAGGTCCACCTAACCACAGATACGTGGACCAGTAAGCACGGCCAGGGACGCTATATCTCCCTAACTGCACACTGGGTAAATGTAGTGGCAGCTGGGCCTCAGGCGGAGAGCTGTTTGGCGCACGTCCTTCCGCCGCCAAGGATCGCAGGGCAACATTCTTTGCCTCCTGTTGCCACCTCCTCCTTCTCGGCTTCCTCCTCCTCTTCTTCCACCTGCTCATCCAGTCAGCCACACACCTTCACCACCAACTTCAGCACAGCCCGGGGTAAACGTCAGCAGGCCATTCTGAAACTCATATGTTTGGGGGACAGGCCCCACACCGCACAGGAGTTGTGGCGGGGTATTGAACAACAGACCGACGAGTGGTTGCTGCCGGTGAGCCTCAAGCCCGGCCTGGTGGTGTGTGATAATGGGCGAAATCTCGTTGCAGCTCTGGGACTAGCCAATTTGACGCACATCCCTTGCTTGGCGCATGTGCTGAATTTGGTGGTGCAGAAGTTCATTCACAACTACCCCGACATGTCAGAGCTGCTGCATAAAGTGCGGGCCGTCTGTTCGCGCTTCCGGCGTTCACATCCTGCCGCTGCTCGCCTGTCTGCGCTACAGCGTAACTTCGGCCTTCCCGCTCACCGCCTCATATGCGACGTGCCCACCAGGTGGAACTCCACCTTGCACATGCTGGACAGACTGTGCGAGCAGCAGCAGGCCATAGTGGAGTTTCAGCTGCAGCACGCACGGGTCAGTCGCACTACAGAACAGCACCACTTCACCACCAATGACTGGGCCTCCATGCGAGACCTGTGTGCCCTGTTGCGCTGTTTCGAGTACTCCACCAACATGGCCAGTGGCGATGACACCGTTATCAGCGTTACAATACCACTTCTATGTCTCCTTGAGAAAACACTTAGGGCGATGATGGAAGAGGAGGTGGCCCAGGAGGAGGAGGAGGAGGAGGAGGAAGAGGGGTCATTTTTAGCACTTTCAGGCCAGTCTCTTCGAAGTGACTCAGAGGGAGGTTTTTGGCAACAGCAGAGGCCAGGTACAAATGTGGCCAGCCAGGGCCCACTACTGGAGGACGAGGAGGACGAGGATGAGGAGGAGGTGGAGGAGGATGAGGATGAAGCATGGTCACAGCGGGGTGGCACCCAACGCAGCTCGGGTCCATCACTGGTGCGTGGCTGGGGGGAAAGGCAGGACGATGACGATACGCCTCCCACAGAGGACAGCTTGTCCTTACCCCTGGGCAGCCTGGCACACATGAGCGACTACATGCTGCAGTGCCTGCGCAACGACAGCAGAGTTGCCCACATTTTAACCTGTGCGGACTACTGGGTTGCCACCCTGCTGGATCCACGCTACAAAGACAATGTGCCCACCTTACTTCCTGCACTGGAGCGTGATAGGAAGATGCGCGAGTACAAGCGCACGTTGGTAGACGCGCTACTGAGAGCATTCCCAAATGTCACAGGGGAACAAGTGGAAGCCCAAGGCCAAGGCAGAGGAGGAGCAAGAGGTCGCCAAGGCAGCTGTGTCACGGCCAGCTCCTCTGAGGGCAGGGTTAGCATGGCAGAGATGTGGAAAACTTTTGTCAACACGCCACAGCTAACTGCACCACCACCTGATACGCAACGTGTTAGCAGGAGGCAACATTTCACTAACATGGTGGAACAGTACGTGTGCACACCCCTCCACGTACTGACTGATGGTTCGGCCCCATTCAACTTCTGGGTCTCTAAATTGTCCACGTGGCCAGAGCTAGCCTTTTATGCCTTGGAGGTGCTGGCCTGCCCGGCAGCCAGCGTTTTGTCTGAACGTGTATTCAGCACGGCAGGGGGCGTCATTACAGACAAACGCAGCCGCCTGTCTACAGCCAATGTGGACAAGCTGACGTTCATAAAAATGAACCAGGCATGGATCCCACAGGACCTGTCCGTCCCTTGTCCAGATTAGACATTAACTACCTCCCCATAACCATATATTATTGGACTCCAGGGCACTTCCTCATTCAATCCTATTTTTATTTTCATTTTACCATTATATTGCAAGGCTACCCAAAGTTGAATGAACCTCTCCTCTGCCTGTGTGCTAGGCCTAAATATATGCCAATGGATTGTTGCAGTGGTGGCTGACGTGAAGCCTGATTCTCTGCTATGACATGCAGACTGATTCTCTGGTGACATGAAGCCAGATCCTCTGTTACGGGACCTCTCTCCTCTGCCTGGGTGCTGGGCCTAAATATCTGACAATGGACTGTTGCATTGGTGGCTGACGTGAAGCCTGATTCTCTGCTATGATATGAAGACTGATTCTCTGCTGACATGAAGCCAGATTGTCTGTTACGGGACCTCTCTCCTCTGCCTGTGTGCTAGGCCTAAATATATGCCAATGGATTGTTGCAGTGGTGGCTGACGTGAAGCCTGATTCTCTGCTATGACATGCAGACTGATTCTCTGGTGACATGAAGCCAGATCCTCTGTTACGGGACCTCTCTCCTCTGCCTGGGTGCTGGGCCTAAATTTATGAAAATGGACTGTTGCAGTGGTGGGTGACGTGAAGCCTGATTCTCTGCTATGACATGCAGACTGATTCTCTGGTGACATGAAGCCAGATCCTCTGTTACGGGACCTCTCTCCTCTGCCTGGGTGCTGGGCCTAAATTTATGAAAATGGACTGTTGCAGTGGTGGGTGACGTGAAGCCTCATTCTCTGCTATGACATGCAGACTGATTCTCTGCTGACATGAAGCCAGATTGTCTGTTACGGGACCTCTCTCCTCTGCCTGGGTGCTGGGCCTGAATTTATGACAATGGACTGTTGCAGTGGTGGCTGACGTGAAGCCTGATTCTCTGCTATGATATGAAGACTGATTCTCTGCTGACATGAAGCCAGATTGTCTGTTACGGGACCTCTCTCCTCTGCCTGGGTGCCGGGGCCTAAATATCTGAGAATGGACTGTTCCAGTGGTGGGTAACGGGAAGCCAGATTCTCTGCTATGATATGAAGACTGATTCTCTGCTGACATGAAGCCAGATTGTCTGTTACGGGACCTCTCTCCTCTGCCTGGGTGCTGGGCCTAAATTTATGAAAATGGACTATTACAGTGGTGGGTGACGTGAAGCCTGATTCTCTGCTATGACATGAAGACTGATTCTCTGCTGACATGAAGCCAGATTGTCTGTTACGGGACCTCTCTCCTCTGCCTGGGTGCCGGGGCCTAAATATCTGAGAATGGACTGTTCCAGTGGTGGGTGACGGGAAGCCAGATTCTCTGCTATGGAACCTCTCTCCAATTGATTTTGGTTAATTTTTATTTATTTAATTTTTATTTTAATTAATTTCCCTATCCACATTTGTTTGCAGGGGATTTACCTACATGTTGCTGCCTTTTGCAGCCCTCTAGCCCTTTCCTGGGCTGTTTTACAGCCGTTTTAGTGCCGAAAAGTTCGGGTCCCCATTGACTTCAATGGGGTTCGGGTTCGGGACGAAGTTCGGATCGGGTTCGGATCCCGAACCCGAACATTTCCGGGATGTTCGGCCGAACTTCTCGAACCCGAACATCCAGGTGTTCGCTCAACTCTAGTCAGAATGCTGCAAGGCCTGAAATATTGTGTATTTTGTCCCAAAAAGGGTGTTTTATTAATGAAAGAATATAAGCCCTGTATATACAGGGTGAATCTCACACGGACTGACCCACAGTAGGCCTGAATTAAAGATTGGTGCACCAAATGGCAGAATTTCAAATCTCTGAATCTAGCCCAAATGGTGTATCTCACAATTACATCTGCATCAAAGGCTGACAACTAATTATTTTTTTTCCCCAAATAAGTGTTTGTTTAACAACTGATTTTGACAGCAGTTTATAACCCAGGAATTTCACATATGCTGATGCTGCAATGCATGAAAATAGTGTTTTTTGGCAAAAAAGTGTTTTTAAAGCCAAGAAAATGATGGGTGTATTTCTAGCTTAAATTGCACACTGACTAATCCAGATGTTGTATATTGCCCTTTTTTTTTTTTTTTTTTGTAAAAGAATATGAAAGCTGTATATATTAAACTTGAATTTAAGACTTGCAGATCAGGAAAATAGTGTTTTTTTTTTTTGCAAAAATGTGTGTTTTTAAAACCCCAGAAAATGATGGCTGTACTTCTAGCTTAAATTGCACACTGACTAATCCAGATGTTGTATATTGCCCCAAAAAATTTGGATATTCAATGTCCCAAAAGCTCAGATGCAGTGCTGGTGCACTGAGCTTGCATAAAATGTCCGCCGCCGCCCACCTAACTGACTTACTAAAGTTATTTTTATTTCAATCAATGGGCTCAGGGCAGGAAAAGAAAATTGTGCCCTGCACCTACAAAACACAATGAATGTAGATCGCTGAGTTAGATTCAGATTTTGAGCAAAGACTCTCTCCTATTCTCTCCCTGAAATCACCTGATTCACATCACTGAAGCAGCATCCTCTCCCTACACTAAACACAGCAGAGTGACGTGCAGCGCTATGTGACTCCAGCTTATATAGAGGCTGGGTCACATGCTACACTGGCAAATCACAGCCATGCCATTAGTAGGCATGGCTGTGATGGCTTCTAAGGTCAGACAGGTGACCGCTTGTTGATTGGCCTTTTAAAAAGCGCCAAGAAAGCGCCAAACACCGAACTCGAACTCAAACTTTTACTGAAATGTTCGGGTCCGGGGTCCCAAAATCCTAAAGTTCGATACGAACCCAAACTTTTCAGTTCGGGTTCGCTCAACCCTAATAAAGAACTAAAATATGGTTGAGCTCACAGAAGTCCAGACATGGTCTAATAGTACCATCTTTTTTTTTTTTTTTTTTTTTTTACAAAGAACAACCCAGCAGCCACTGGGGATTTGGATGGTCTGATATAACCCTTCGCCAAGCTCTCGGGGATATACTCTTGCATATCCTTTCTTTCGTACTCCGAAAGATCATACAACCTAGATTTGGGCAGTTTAGCTCCAGGAAAATGATTGACATGACAATCATACTCCTGATGCGGGGATAACTCCTGGTTACAACTCTTGGAAAACACATCAGAAAATTTGGAAATGAACGAGGGTACAGTTTTTGTGGTGACCACAGAGAAAGACGCATTCAGACAGTTGTCCATGCAAACATCCCTCCAATCGAGAATCTGTCTCGCGTGCCAGTCGATGGTAGGGTTATGTTTGCTTAACCATGGTAAGCCCAAAACCATCGGAGCAGGCATAACACGAGAATGATTCCTGATGGAAATCACCCACTCCAAAATAGATGTCATTTACCACCTGTGACAGGCATTTTTGAGTAGGAGGTGCAGAACCAATTGCAAAGACAGAAATGCTTCTCTCTAGTGCACTAGTAGTCAACCCATAAATACGAACAAACTGTCCATCAATCAGGCTAACCCCAGCCCCACTGTTGATAAATACCTCAATTTCCACAGCACCACCTCGGCAGACGGGAGAAATGAGGTACTACCAGTAAATGACAAAAGTAAGTTTTCTTGCTCCCCACCCACACCACCAATAGTGATGAGCGGGAGGTGCCATATTCGATTTCATGATATTTCACGAATATTCAATTGAATATTCGTCTTATATTCGTCAAAATCGAATATTCCTCATTATTCTATTTATTGCGAATAATATGCAATTTAATTATTCACGTATTGCGATTTTCTTTTAGCTGTATAAGGCAACTTTCCTATTGGTTGGCTATTTAGAATATTCCCTTTTTTTTCCAATCTGTACAGTTGTTCACATACTCCTCCCCGACAAGCGTCCCTGTCACCATGGGAACTCCTGTGGGTTAGAAAATTCCATCGGATCTGAGTTTTCCCTGAGATCGTGAAAACTCAGATCCGATGGTTTATTCTAACCCACAGGCGTTCCCATGGTGACGGGGACGCTTGTCGGGGAGGAGTTTGCGAACTGCCATACAGATAGGAAAAAAAAAAACACAAATATTCTAAATAACGAATACATTCGCTATATTGCTATATATTTGTATTTTGGAATATTCGGCATATGCATCATATTCTAAAACACGAAGTTATAGCAATATAGCAAATATTCCTGAAATACACATATAGACTGTAATTTAGCAAATATAGTGCTATAGTATATATTTTTTTCCAAATCTGAACTTCAGAAGAGACAAAAAAAATTGACTTTTAAGAAAAAAAGATTATAGCACTATATTAGCAGTCTATATGTGCATTTTACGAATATTCGCTATATTGCTATATATTCTTGTTTTAGAATATTACAAATATTTAAAAAAAAACAAAGTTATATCAATATAGCGAATATTCTTAAAATACACATAAAGACTGCAATTTAGCTAATATAGTGCTATAATCTTTTTTTTATAGTAAATTTTTATAGTAATTTTTTTAAGCTAAATTGCAGTCTATATGTGTATTTCACGAATATTCGCTATATTGCTATAACTTTGTGTTTTAAAATATGACGAATATGACAAATATTCTAAAAAACGAAGTTATAGCAATATGGCAAATTTATTTGTTATTTAGAATATTCGTATATTTTTTCAATCTGTACTGTTATTCCACTTTGGCATACTCCTCCCCGACAAGCGTCCTCTTCACCATGGGAACGCTTGTGGGTTAGAATATACCTTCAGATCTGAGTTTTCACGATCTCAGGGAAAACTCAGATCCGATGGTATTTTCTAACCCACAGGTGTTCCAATGGTGACAGGGACGCTTGTCGGGGAGGAGTATGCAAACAATTGTACAGATTGGAAAAAAAATGCAAATATTCTAAATGACAAATATATTCCCTATATTGCTATATATTCATTTTTTAGAATATCCGTCATTTTATTTTCCATATGAAAACATGATTCCTTCCTGCTTAAGTTGCTTGTGGGGCAATGACTCATTGACCCACAAGAAAGAAGCAGGGAGGAATCATGTTTTCAGATGTTAAAAGATGACGAATATTCAATATAGCGAATATATAGCACTATATTTAAAATATTCACAAAGTTGCGATATTAGCAATTGATATTCGCTATTTGAATATTTGCACTTAACACTAACCAATAGTAATTTGGGGATTAAGCTTTTTTTTTTGTTTACACCTTGATGCTGAATGTACAGACACATATTCATGAAATGTCCCTTCTTTCCACGACAAAAACAAACTCCCTTCATAACAAACTCCCTTCATATGACCAGATGTCTTACCAGCAGTCCCAGGAGTAGCTCCCTCCAACTGCATATAGTCCTCACAAGGCGTAACCACAGGTGTCTCTTCACCATAAGTGTCAAAGGAAGCCGCCACCTTATTTGACAGTACGTCCTGAGTATAAGGACCCTTAGTTCTCCTCCTCAAGCGTCAATCCAGACGTACAGCAAGGGATATGGTTACTTCCAATGACTCAGGTTTTTCATGAAAGGCCAATGTGTCCTGCAGACTCTCAGATAGATCCTGACAGAATTGGCTACAGAGAGAATGATCATTCCACTTCGTATCCGTAGCCCATCTCCTAAGTTCAGAGCAATAGATCTCCGTGGAGTGTTCTCCCTGCCATAAACCACATAACTTGGTCTCAGCCTGAGAGATCAGATCCGGGTCATCGTAAATAAGACCCAAGGCTCTAAAACACTCATCTACCGACTGGAGGGACGGTGATCCGTTCGGCAGAGAAAGAGCCCAAGACTGTGCATCACCCTTAAGCAAAGAAATGATCATACCCACAAGTTGACACTCATCCCCAAAAGAGTATGGACGCAGATTAAAGTACAATTTACATGATTCCCTGAACCAAATTAAATTGTCACTACCCCCAGAAAATCTGTCCGGGTGGGCAACCTTAGATTCAGGGCAGGCCTGGTACCCACCATCGGAAACAGCCACCTGTGGTCTCTGAATCCGAAAGACTGTTGCACGGAGGTCAGCTACTTCCAAAGACAGTCCCCGCAGCTGTTTGACCAGTGCAGACATAGGATCCATAGCTGCACTGACCTGAGCGAATTTTGTGGCTGTCGATAATGTCATGATCAGTGTGGGGGGGAATCTCCACACTGAACATAGGAGGGAAGGGGAACAGTAACTGGGCCTGGAAGCTAGGGAAGAAATAGGTCACCTCCTAGACAACCCTAATCCAGGCCCTGACTACCTATCAATATGGATAGACCTTGAAGGTAGGAATATTCATAAGCAGGATACCTAGGCCCTGATTTCCCTATAAGGCCCTGGAATAAGTATAGGACCAGAGACAACCCATTCTTCCCCAGATGGATGTTATGGAAAGCTCTGTCTCAGGCCCAGATAGAACAATAGAGAATATAACAAATACAAACAAACGCGACAATTAACTTCTGTAGAGATAGAAGAACAGGAACACCAGAGAGGATCTCACACCAGCTCAGCCAAACCCAAATTAAGCTATCAACCGCATAGTCAGAAGGGTGGGGTGAGACTATAAAGGGTAGAAGTAATGACCACTGAGCAACAGCTGAGAAAAGGGAAGTGGTCATTAACCCTATCAACACTGAATCAAGAGAAATCAAGAAGGCTGTTAGAAAGCTCCTCGATTTCCTGACATCAGTCACCTGCGGGACCGTGACAGCAACTTTCCTATTGGTTGCTAGGGATTTTGCTAACCTCTGACAACTGTTTTTGCATCCTTCTCATTGGCCCACAAGCTACCAGAAGGGAGGGATCAGTGTCCTCTTGAAGTGGCGATATTCGCATTGCAATGAATATTTGCGCTCCACTCACTAACTCACTGTAAGTAATATTGAAGCCTTCTCATTTGGACCAAAAAGGCTAGAAGCAGGGAAGAATGACAACATTTTTTTTTACACAGTACACATGACATCATTGTGAAGTGTACTGTGTAAAAAAATAAATAAATTAATATTCGGCATTACGAATATGTAGTGCTGTATTCAAAAAATTTGCGGAATCACAAAGTGCTGATATTCGCGATAAAAATTAGCTTTTCGAATATTCACGCTTAACACTAGTGTACGTCTGGAATGTGGAGTAGGTTTCATACATAGTCAACAAAGTGAAGACCATTCCAGTTTGAAAAAAATTCGAAGACAGACATTGCAAATGTGGACGTATAATCCAATCTATTATCTTATTTCATAGCTTGGAGCATTTTCTTCACTTTGACTGTAATCACAGTAAATCATTTTATTGTATATGTTCTTTGCAGCAGAGTCAATTCAAGGCTGCTGCAAAATAAAGTACTACATGACCACCCTATTGTTTATGTGCTCCAGACCTGTCACTAAGAATCAATGGCTTTCAGAAAGAAAAAAAAAAGATTAAAAATCTGGCGGCAGCCATAGATAATCTACAAAGGACAGAATGAGACACAAGAAGATCACACAGGATGATGGACTGATGCATGCTTGGACTGTTGATATCCAAGGGTCTAGGTAAGTTGCTGTCATATCTTTGAATGCAGAAATATGGAGCAGATAGCAAAAGTTTCACTTGTCACTATTTTGAATTTATCTTAAATAGCATTAATTGCCGTTAATAGGGGAAAAGCAAAAGTCTCTAAAACGTTGCCTGGAATTTTGGCGCTGCTGATCCTAAAAAGTGACGTGGGTCAAAGTCACCATGTCATTCACTGTAAATGTTGTATAGGACTGCACTGCCGAATTTCTCTCCATCCGATTCCTCTTTACACCATAAGGCTCATTTCTGGTAATGGGAGCAAGGACGTAAATCCAGCAGAATTCACTCACCCAATCCACACAACATGTAGGATACCAAGGGGTTCGCAAGATAGTGAAGCACTACCTCGTCTGTTTTAGATCAAACGGTTTATTATAAGGGTTGAGCGAACCCGAAGTGTAAAGTTCGGGTTCGTACCGAACTTTTAGGATTTTTGGACCCCGGACCTGAACCCAAACTTTTACTGGAAAAGTGTTCAGCGATTTAATGGTGCTTTTTACTTTCAATAGTTTTTTATTGTCAGAGTATTGGCTCATGCCAAAATGAAACAACAATTGTATTACAAGCAGTAATATGAGTCACTCAGCACAGTACTCCTATTTTGTTTAAGTACACAATAAAGCTATACATACAAGTAAAGTTCCAATAGCAAATCTTGTCTTAAACTTAATGGTGCTTTTTGAAAGGCTGCAGAGCAGCCAATCAACAAGCGTTCAAATTGTGCGCCCTTAGAAGCCTTTACAGCCATGCCTACTAATGGCATGGCTGTGATTGGCCAGTGCAGCATGTGACCCAGCCTCTATATAAGACGCTGCACGTCACTCTGCTCTGATTAGTGTAGGGCTAGGATGCTGCTGCTGTGAGGGAGAGAATAGGAAATAATCTTTAATCTGAAGTGCTTGTTAACTCAGCAATCTACCTAGATTTTGTTTTGTGGGTGCAGTGCACAATCTCTTTGCCCTGCCCTGAGCCCAGTGACACAGAAAAATAACTTTTATCCGTCTGTTAGTTAGGTGGGCAGCGGCTGCCATTTTATGCAAGTTCAGTGCACCAGCACAGCATATGTGCACTTGTGACAGTCAAATACAAGCTTGAAATATTGCAATTATATTCTGGGTTTAAAAAAAAACATGCATTTTTGGCAATGCCCTACATCTGGGGCCTATGCTGCATTTGTCAGTGTGAAATACAAGCTTGAAATACTGCAATAATTTTCTAGGTTTTAAAAAACAACCTTTTTGGACAAAATACTAAATTTTCAGCCTTTGCTGCATCTGTCAGTGTGAAATACACGCACTAAATACTGCTGTTATATTTTGCTATAAAAAAAAACCAAACAGCCATTTTGGGTAAAATACTAAATTTGTGGTGTTTGCTGCATCTATCAGTGTTAAATACAAGTTTGAAATACTGCAATAATTTTCTGGGTTTAAAAGCACCCATTTTTGGCAATACCCTACATCTGGAACCTATTCTGTATTTGTCAGTGTGAAATATAAGCTAGACATACTGAAATAATATTCAGGGTTTTAAAAAACAGCCTTCTTGGGCAAATTACTAAATTTGCAGCCTTTGCTGCATCTGTCAGTGTGAACTAAAGCGTTACATACTGCTGTTATATTCTGCTATAAAAAATACACCCTTTTTGGGCAAAATACTAAATTTGCAGCCTTTGCTGCATCTGTCTGTGGGAAATACAAGCATTAGATACTACTGTTATAAAAAAAAAACTATTTTGGGCAAAACACTAAATTTGCGCTGTTTGCTGCATCTGATAGTGTTAAATACAAGCTTGAAATACTGCAATAATTTTCAGTGTTTAAAAAAGCACCCATTTTTGGCAATACCCTACATCTGGGACCTATGCTGCATTTGTCAGTGTAAAATATAAGCTTGAAATACTGCAATAATTTTCTGGGTTTTAAAAAACACCCTTCTTGGACAAAATACTAAATTTGCAGCCTTTGCTGCATCTGTCAGTGTGAACTAAAAGCGTTACATACTGCTGTTATATTCTGCTATTAAAAATACACCCTTTTTGGGCCAAATGCTAAACCTGCAGCCTTTGCTGCATCTGACAGTGTGAAATGCACGTGTTAGATACTGCTGTTATTTTCTGTTATTTAAAAAACACCAATTTTTGGCAAGATCTTAAATTGGGGAAAATGAGGAGAGCGTCGAATAAGGAAGGGACGTGGCCCTGGTCTTGGTGCTGTTGGTGGAGCTCCTGTTGCAGGGAGAGGACATAGTCGATCTGTGCCAGCTACACGCACAAGTGAAACATCTTCCCCAGGTACGAGTAGGCGACAGAACCTTCAGCATTATTTTGTCAGTCCTAATGCCGCTCTACGAATGGTGAGGCCAGAACAAGTACAGGAGATAGTAGATTGGGTTGCTGACAGTGCCTCCAGTTCCTTCAAATCGTCTCCCACCCAGTCTCCTGCTGAAAGATCAGAGTTAGCACCTGCAGCCAATGTCCATCAGTCTTTCACCTCACCCCATTGCAAATTAGGTAAGCAGTCTGAACCCCAAGTCATGCAGCAGTCTCTTCTGCTTTTTGATGACTCTGCTAGCAGGGTCTCCCAGGGCCATCCTCATAGCCCTGCCCCAGAAGTGGAAGAGATTGAATGCACTGATGCCCAACCCCTTATGTTTCAAGATGAGTACATGGGAGGACCACAGCACGTCTCGGATGATGACAAAACACAGATGTCAACTGCTGTGGCTTTCTGCAGTGTGCAGACCGACAAGAAGGGCAGGGGTGAAGACTGGGTGGAAGATGATGTGGAGGACGATGAGGTCCTCGACCCCACATGGAATCAAGGTCATGCGAGTGACCTGTGTAGTTTGAAGGAAGAGGCGGTGTTCACAGAGAGCCATCAGCACAGCAGAAGAGGGAGCAGGGTGCAAAAAGTGGAGCGGCCATCCCCTAGACAGTTCGTCTCCTACTGCCCAACGCAGCAAGGGACCGAGCACACCAAAGCGAGCTCCAAGGAGTTCCCTGGCATGGCAGTGCTTCAGACAGTGTGCTGACGACAAGAAACAAGTGGTTTGCACGCTGTGCAATCAGAGCCTTAAGTGAGGCATAAAGGTTCTCAACCTGATCACAACCTGCATGACCAGGCATCTAAGTGCAAAGCACAAGCTGAAGTGGAGTAGACACCTCAAAAACAAAGAAAGGTCTCTGGCTCCTCCTGCTTCCTCTTCTGCTGCAGTCTCGGCCTCTTCATCCCCCTCTGGAGTGAAAGTGGCACTGGCCACCCTCCAAACAGAGGCTCTGCCAGCTAGTGATGAACGAACATCAGCTGGGACGGTTCGCGAATGCGATCAAATGTTTGTGAACTGCAAGTTTGCGGTGGGTCCCATTCATTTTAATGGCAGGTGAACCTGAAAAACCTTCAGCTCTTATTTGCAGCCAAGAAGTAATTACTAGAAGTGCACAAATAGTTCCACAACATGGACAGTGACATATCAGATGCATTATTCGAAATTGTGATCTCCATTAGTGTTGATCACAAATATTCAAATTTCTAATTTTTATTGCAAATATTTTTAATATAGTGCTATATATTAGAAATTTTGAATATTCATTTTTTTCTTTAATCAGTGCACATGATCCCTCCCTGCTTCTAGCTTGTGGGCCAATGAGAAGGCTGCAGTATATTTGACTTTAGGAGTAGTGTTGTTTGCAAATTTTTGTAATGCAAAATTTATTGTGAATTTTTCAACTTACAACTATTAGACAAAGAAGATTATAGCACTATATTAGGTAAATTGCTCTATATTTTTTTTTGTTTTTTGAATATTCGCTATATTGCTATAACTTCGTTTTTTTGAATATGCGTAATATTATAAAACAAGAATATATAGCAATATAGTGAATATTCAAAAAAAAAACAAATATAGAGCAATTTAGCTAATATAGTGCTACAATCTTTTTTTTTATAGTTGTAACTTTTTTTTCCAATCTGATTTTTCAAATATTCGCTATATTGCTATATATTCTTGTTTTAGAATATTAAAAATATTCAAAAAAATGAAGTTATAGCAATATAGAGAATATTCGGAAAAAAAATGAATATAGAGCAATTTAGCTAATATAGTGCTATAATCTTCTTTGTCTAATAGTTGTAAGTTAAAAATTTGCAATAAAAATTTGCATTGCTAAAATTTGCATATTACACGATCATTACCTTGCCGATTTTTCAAGTAAAAAAATCGTAGAATATAACAAATATTCAAATTTGCGAATATTCTACAAATATTCTGCAAAATATTCACAAAATATCGCAAATTCGAATATGACCCTTGCCACTCATCACTAGTGATGTCCATCGTCACGTCATCATTGTCACCTTCCCCACCACTAACATTAGAGATCTCGGAGAAGGCAGCAACAGCGGGGACCAATCTCCATGGACTTTTGTGGACCGATTTGATAGCGTTTTTGTCCATAACAGTCTGTCCCTGTTCCACACAGCAACCTTTCCCTACATTGACAAAAGACTGAATGTAAAATTGGCTGTCCGGTACCACCTGATGGATGTGTCAGGGGTCAAAGTTCTTCACAATGTAAAAGAATATGGCGGACGCGAATATATTGATATGTTCACATGTTCAGCGAATCGTGAACGGGCAAAGTTTGCCACTATCCGACCGCCTGGCGAACTGCAAGGCCATCTCTACTGCCAGCAACACCACCACCTGGGTCACCAAGCATCTCCACAATGTCCCACGGAAGCGTTCAGCTCTCCATCTCCCGAACACTGGAGCGGAAAAGGAAGTACCCCCCTACCCACCCCTGATCCCTGGCCCTGAATGCCAGCTTTTCAAAATTATTGGCCTTTGAAATGCTGTCATTCCATCTAGTGGAGATGGAGATTTTTAAAAACCATATGGCAGTGGCTGTCCCATAGCACGTCATGCCCAGCCACCACTACTTTTCCAGGCGAGCCATCCCTTCCCTGCACAACCAAGTGGGGGACAAAATCAGGTGTGCACTGCGCAACGCCATCTGTGCAAGGTCCACCTAAATACGGATACGTGGACCAGTAAGCACGGTCAGGGACATTATATATCCATAACAGCACACTGGGTAAATGCAGTAGCGGCTGGCCCTGAGGATAATAGCAGTTTGGCGCATGTCCTTCCACCACCAACGATTGCATGGCGCTTCAGTTTAACGCCTGTTGCTTCCTCCTCCTACTCCACTTCCTCCTCTTCTACCAGCTCCTCATCCAGTCAGCGTAACACCTTCAACACCAACTTCAGCACAGCCAGGGGTAAACGACAGCAGGCATATTTAACACTTATCTGTTTGGGGGACAAACCCCACACCGCGCAGGAGGTATGGAAGGGCATGGAACAACAGACCAATGAGTGGTTGATACCAGTGAGCCTGAAGCCAGGACTGGTGGTGTGTGATAATGGGTGAAATCTCGTAGCAGCTCTGGAACAAGCCAGTTTGACGCACATTCCTTGCCTGGCGCAAATGCTGAATTTGGTGGTGCAGAGGTTCCTTAAAAATTACCCCAATATGTCAGAGCTGCTGCAGAAAGTGTGGGCCGTCTGTGCGCGCTTTCAGCACCCTGCCGATGCTCGTCTGTCAGCGCTGCAGTGTAACTTTGGCCTTACCGCTCACCGCCTCATATGCGACGTGCCCACAAGGTGGAACTCCACCTTGCACATGATGGCCAGACTTGTGCGAGCAGCAGCAGGCAATAGTGGAGTTTCAGCTGCAGCACACACGGGTGAGTGATTGTGCTGTTTACTGGGTGGCCACGCTGCTGGATCCCCATTACAAGGACTACGTACCATCCTTAATTCCGTTACTGGAGCATGATCGTAAGATGCGTGAGTACAAGCACACACTGGTAGACTCGCTGCTTGTGGCATTCCCACCTGACAGCGGGGGGCACAGTGGAAGCACAAGGAGAAGGCAGAGGAGGAGAAGAGGTTGCCAACACAGCTGGGGCACCACCAGCACCTCAGAAGGCAGGGTTAGCATGTCCGAAATGTGGAAAAGCTTTGTCAGCATGCCACAACAACCAACGCCACCAACTGATATGGAACGTCTTAGCAGGAAGCAGCATTTCAGCAACATGGTGGAACAGTATGTGTGCACACGCCTACACGTACTGAATGACGGGTCTGCCCCTTTCAACTTCTGGGTCTCTGTGTTTATCACGGCAGGGGGCGTTATTACAGACAAGCGCAGCCGCTTGTCCACAGCCATTGTGGACAAACTCACGTTCATTAAAATGAACCAGGCATGGATCCCACAGGACTTGTCCGTACCTTGTGCAGAATAGACATGTATACCGGACTTAACCAGCCATTGTTATACTACAGTGCAATTGCTCATTGTTGTATTTTGGATATTTCACACTCTTTTAGAGAGTACCCTAATTAAAAATAAAAATATATTTTTTTAATTAAAACCAAAAACCAGTGTTGGCTACCTCGTCCTCCTCCACCACCGCTTCCACCTACACCGCTACGTCCATCACCTCCTCAACCTCCTACTCCATATAGACCTCCACCTTATACATCAAGATGAATTTTTTTTATTTGTACATATTTTATTTTATGTCATTTCACAAATTTGTCTGTTACATTTTCGGGTGAAATTCAGCAATTTTTGGCTGTGATATACCCCTGCTCTACCTAGTAGACAGGTAAACAAATTTCACTAATTTGCCTGTTATATTTTCGGGTGAAATTCAGCAATTTTTGGCTTGGATATAACCCTGCTATACCTAGTAGACAGGTAAACAAATTTCACTAATTTGTCTGTTACATTTTCGGGTGAAATTCAGCAATTTTTGGCTGTGATATATCCCTGCTCTACCTAGTAGACAGGTAAAAAAATTTCACTAAATTTTCTGTTACATTGTTGGGTGACATTCACCAATTTTTGGCTGTGATATACCCCTGCTTTACCTTGTAGACAGATTAATAAATTTCACTTATTTTTCTGTTATAGTGTCGGGTGAAATTCACCAATTTTTGGCTGTGATTTCCCCTAGTGGACAAGGAAACACATTTCACTAATTCATCTGTTACATTCTTGGGTGACATTTTACAATTTTGAATAAACCCCTGCTCTGCAATAAACCCCCAATTTTTTTTTAAATCATCTGTTCCATTGGTGACATTAATCCATTTCTGGCAATGAAAAACCCCTGCTCTGCATAGGTGACAGCGAATTCAATTTCAAAAATTTGTTTTTAATTTATGCAAGCTGCCTCCTTTCATTTTATGCTTCAACTTTAACAACTTGTCCCACATTTCCGCTTGATCACATTGGACCCATTGACCTCTCTTCGATGTGGTATCTTTTTCTCACGCTCCCTCTCCGGCGTGGAACCCTGATTCGCCATTAACTGCGATCAACATGGTAGGCTTAGAAAAGAACATCAAAAGTTGATAGAGAAGATATCCAAATGGATCGTGGACGTCACGGGGATGTGTGATCAGGCAGAAGTTATCTAGAGTAAACAAAGTGGCAACAGGGCCTCTCCTGTCTAATGTTTCCAAATCCAAAATACCCCAGTGACATTCCCCATAATTTTGTATTAATCATTCCAATAACAGGGCATCTTAAGAGTCCTGTATTGTTATTTATAGTTGCTACCTCTCCGAGTCGGGAGTGGTTAATTGCCGCGCCACCCCCCCCCTTTTTTACTTGGAAGCTTTGGCTACAATAATTTGTCCCACATTTCAGCTTAATCATATTGAAGCCATTGACCTCCCTTGGATGTGGTCTCCCCTTCTCACGCTCCCTCTCCGGCGTGCAACCCTGATTCGCCGCTAACCGCAATCAACATGGTAGGTGCAGAAAAGAACATCAAAAGTTGATAGAGCAGATATACAATTGGATCGTGGACATCATGAGGACGTGCGACATGGTGGAGCAGTATGTGTGCACATGCCTACACGTACTGACTGATAGGTCTGACCCATTTTGGCCAAAGGGTAATAAGCCACTCACCACGTCAAGGTCACCTCTATGAGTGGTCCCTAACACTAGTTCCTACCTGTTATGGGCCACAAAAGTCTTTACAACAGATAACTGCACTGCTGAGCGGCAAATACATATTTTCTTTTTCCGCTAATACACTCCACAAAAGGATTTAGAACAGATAACTGTACCGCTGATCGGCAAATACATTTTTTTCCTTTTTTACTAATACATGCCAAAAAAGGATTTAGAACATATGACTGCACCGCTGCATGGCAAATATATATATATATTTTTTTTTTCACTAATACACGCCACAAAAAAACTGCGCTTCTGAACGGCAAATATATTTTACTTTTGCCCTAATACACAACATCAAGTGCTGCAATTTTAGTACTTCACCACACAACCACTAATAAGCCCATTTTTTCCCACCAATACAAGCAAAAAAATGCTTATTAACATATAACTGCACCACACAAGGGCAAATAAGACATAGAAATATTTCCTTGTAATAGACCCTGCTAATGCCTATATCAAACAGCAGTTGCACCCTAATAAGAATAGTTTGATGGAATTACTGTATAATGTCAATTTGGGTGCCCATTCAGTGCTGCAAGGTGTAATAGTAATGTTCCTATTACCCAGGTTGTACACCTCCCTACTGAACATTTTTCAACATAAAAGCTGTGGAATGATTCCTCCCTATCCTTTCCCTACACCTTGAATAATATGTCCCTGCACTTGTAAATCATTTTTTTTTTTTTTTTTAGCACAGTGAAGTCTTTCGTAGCACTGTTCCTAGCTCCTGCAGACATCTCTGCACTAAGTACACTGGTAAATGGCAGAATCTAAGATGGCTGATGCAATTTGTAGGGCTGTGATATCACAGGGATGGATGGCGGCTGATTGGCTGCATGCATGGCATTATGGGTTATCCCGCCTTCCCAGAGTTCCTTCCTCCATGTCCTCACACGTGCAGCAGCTATTTTAGGGATTCGTTACCAAGAAGCGCGAGTAAATTCGGCTTCGGTGCGAATCAAATTTTTCCTGAAATTAGGAATGAATTCCACTTCATCAGCTTCGATTCGCTCATCTCTATTAATTACCCTCTAATGTCTACTGTTAAATGGTGTTCATTGTGAGCATAAATTGTAAGTACTGATTGAATTAGGTTTACAGAAAGCAAGTTTTAATAAAATTCCTTCATGCAGTAATTTATGCTGCATGCAATCTTGAAGATCAGGAATAGCCTTCAAAGGCACAGTTCTAAAACCACCTAAGCTACTAAGAGAGCCTTGTGCTGTTTATCCTTGCAGTGCCACTGTGGGTCAGTAAACATGTTAAGCAGAGAGATTGATTGATGTTAGTGCTGGCAATAAATAGACTAACACAGTGGAGCTAAATTGTTTGCGTCAGTGTGCTTCCTTTTCATCAAGGAGAGGGTTGAGAAGACAATGGTTACACCAGAGTACTGGATAGCCTACAACATCTGAAAATGAAATAAAATAATAAAAAGGTTGTAAATCAATTATTAATTTTGGATTTGTTGCATGTGTCAGCTTTAACATTTTAATGACATTTCCCTCACTGATTTAATTATCTGGAAGGTCAATTGTCTCAATTTTTTTGCACAACTTTTTTTAGGCTGAGTACCCACTTCAGTTATTTGGTCAGTTATTTTAATCAGTTAATGTGAGTATGGTTGAGCGAATCAAGCGTCAGATCATAGATTTGTTAAAAAGCTTTGTAATGCTGTTTCTGTACAGCATTAAAGAGTATGTCTTCCATGTAGGAAAACTTTGTCTGACTTCAGTATTCCTATCTGCGCATTTAAAAACATAGAGTGAAGCATGAAACATAAAGTGGGCTCTGGTACTTGCTGGTACCTCGTTACCAAAGCCAAGTTCAGATTCCTATTTTAAAATGTTTTTAAATACGCAGAAAGGGATAGCAAAATCATTCCTCTATGGAGCCAATACATTTTAATGCTATGCATGTAAATAGCATTACCAACAAAGTTTTTTAATGAATCAACTTCGGATTTATGATCCAAAGCTCAAATCGCTCGACCCTAATTGTGAGACAACACTAGGTGTGGGCCAAAAATACAGAACTTATTTTTTTTTAGTTTGTTTGTTTTTATATTCCCTAACAGTGAATGCTTGTGTGCGAGCCGATCTGAAAACAAGTGCGGTCAGCAGGAGCATGCAGTTCCGAGAACAGCCCGATGAATGCAGTTCCGAGAACAGCCCGATGAAGGCCCCCGGTGGCTGTTCTCGGAACTGCCTGCTCCCGCTGACCACACTTGTTTTCAGACAGACTCGCGCATAGGCACAGGTAAAGGCTTACCTGTGCCTCGCCGGACTTGTGAAAAAAGATAGCAACCTGCATCGGGCGAACAATGTGAAATGGCCATCACTGTTCTCTAACACAAGTGATTCAATTTATTTTTTTTTCCCCAAGGATTCAAATAGAATTTGTTATTATTATTCTTCCTTAGTACCCTAGTCTAGCAGCTAAAGACTCTGTATACCACTGTAATTAAGGGGTACATGCTTTTTACTTTTTGCCTGACAAACCACTCGCCCACCAATCAGGTTTTTGAGAGTAGCTTTAGGCTCCAGAACTACATACAGTTGCAAGAAAAAGTATGTGAACCCTTTGGAATGATATGGATTTCTGCACAAATTGGTCATAAAATGTGATCTGATATGGGGCTCCGATATGTTCCTGACTGGAAAATATTGGCAAAGTTCTCAGCTTTTAATATCAGCCTGAGGAATTATCTAGTATTGTCAGTTGAGTATCATTTTGGTGCATTTTTTGCAGTGATTTGTTAAACTATTAACACACAAATAATTAAATGTTACTATGTTTTTATTGAAAACACCATGTAAACATTCACAGTGCAGGTGGAAAAAGTATGTGAACCCCTAGACTAATGACATCTCCAAGAGCTAATTGGAGTGAGGTGTCAATTGGAGTCCAATCAATGAGATGAGATTGAAGGTGTTGGTTACAGCTGCCCTGCCCTATAAAAAACACACCAGTTCTGGGTTTGCTTTTCACAAGAAGCATTGCCTAATATGAATGATGACTCACACAAAAGAGCTCTCAGAAGACCTACGATTAAGAATTGTTGACTTGCATAAAGTTGGAAAGGGTTATAAAAGTATCTCCAAAAGCTTTGCTGTTCATCAGTCCACGGTAAGACAAATTGTCTATAAATGGAGAAAGTTCAGCACTTCTGCTACTCTCCCTAGGAGTGGCTGTCCTGTAAAGATGACTGCAAGAGCACAGCGCAGACTTCTCAGTGAGGTGAAGAATCCTAGAGTGTCAGCTAAAGACTTACAATAGTCTCTGGCATATGCCAGCATCCCTGTTAGCGAATCTACGATACGTAAAACACTAAACAAGAATGGATTTCATGGGAGGATACCACAGAGGAAGCCACTGTTGTCCAAAAAAAAAACAATGCTGCAGGTTTACAGTTTGCACAAGAGCACCTAGATGTTCCACAGCAGTACTGGCAAAATATTCTGTGGACAGATGAAACCAAAGTTGAGTTGTTTGGAAGAAACACACAACACCATGTGTGGAGAAAAGGAGGCACAGCACACCAACATCAAACCCTCATCCCAACTGTGAAGTATGGTGGTGGGGGCATCATGGTTTGGGGCTACTTTGCTCCGTCAGGGCCTGGACGGATTGCTATCATCGAAGGCAAAATGAATTCCCAAGTTTATCAAGACATTTTGCTGGAGAATTTAATGCCATCTGTCCACCAGCTGAATCTGAACAGAAGATGGATGTTGCAACAGGACAATGACCCAAAGCATAGAAGTAAATCAACAACATAATGGCTTAAACAGAAGAAAATATGCCTTCTGGAGTGGCCCAGTCAGAGTCCTGACCTCAACCCAATTGAGATGCTGTGGCATGACCTCAAGAAAGCGATTCACACCAGACGTCCCAAGAATATTGCTGAACTAAAACAGTTATGTAAAGAGGAATGGTCAAGAATTACTCCTGACTGTTGTGCATGTCTGATCTGAAACTACAGGAAATGTTTGGTTGAAGTTATTGCTGCCAAAGTAGGTTCAACCAATTATTAAATCCACGGCTTCACATACCTTTTCCACCTGCACTGTGAATGTTTACATGGTGTGTTCAATAAAAACACGGTAACATTTAATTCTTTGTGTATTAGTTTAACTAGACTGTGATTGTCTATTGTTGTGACTTAGATGAAGATCAGATCACATTTTATGACCAATTTGTGCAGAAATCTATATCATTCCAAAGGGTTCACATATTTTTTCTTGCAACTGTAACTTCATCCATTTTGTAGTAGATGGAATTAGCAACTGCAGTGTTGCTCCCACTGAAGGAAATTGGAGAAATGCTGCACTTGCTAGCTCAGTTCTTTTTAATGCTTTTCTCCACAATTATTTGCAGAATTTCTATTCTCTGCATATTCCACGTAGAACAGGCATTTTATCAGCCATTTGTCAACTTCCATAGAAATTGATTATGGAAAAATTCCACAACTAATGCATGCTGAATTTTGACAAAAACTGTGTAAGTACAATGCAAAATGCTTTCTCCACCTTTCATAATATTTTGCCACAAATAGTTTTTTAAGAAGCAGTTTCAGTAAAAGTTGTTAGCATTGTTTCTATAGAAAAAGCTGCACTTCTAAAATTGCAGCTGTTTAATAGTAAATGTTGAAAATGAATATTGCAAACATGAGAAATCATATGAATGAGACATGATGTGGGTTGAAAAAACATATTGGCCCAGATTTTCTAATGTATTTGCTCCTAGAATCTGTCTCAACAGTGGTGCAACTAGGGTTTCTACAACTTTTCCACAGTCAACATGTCACTATCTTTTTACAGTCAGCTCTGTTTGTGATACTTCTGATCCTGCTATTGAACTTGTGTTGCGGCTGATCTGGATGAACTGTTGCTGATTTTTTTCACTTGGTGTGGTAAGACTTTGGAAATTGTTCACATTAAGACTATTTTTTTATTTTTTTTCTGTTTTTGTGGTCCTCTCCTCCCTCTCTTGCTCTTTGATTTCATATGGAGGAGGGTGACATTACTGAAACCGAACGGGGGGGGGGGGGTGAACTACTTGCTTGACTAAGATCAAATAGGCATTGGAAACTTTTAAGACAGTGATAAGTTGGAGGAGGAGAGAGGGGAGGTAAAAGGGAAAATAGAAAGGAACTCTCAAAAAAATAAAAAATAAAAAATAAAAAGACCCTAAAAAAGAGGGAAGAAATGTCCCCCAAGCAAAATAGGCGGTCAGCCGATTACTTGGCTCGAAAAATGGGTCAGAAACCACTAGAATTGTCCAAAATTGCTCAGTTTTTAAAATCCTCATATGTACCGTATTTATCGGCGTATAACACGCACTTTTTCCCCCTGAAAATAGGGGGCAAATGATGTATGCGTGTTATACGCCGATTAGGGCTGAAACGTGTCCTCCGGAGGCCAGAGAGGCAGGACTGAGCCGGCCGGCACAGCGGAGGGAGGAGGGAGGAGGAGGGAGTCCCTCCCTCCCCACTGTGCGCGGCTGCCGCTGAAGACCAACGAGGACAGAGTAGGAGGGGAGGGACTGTGGCCACTGCGCCACCAATGAATGTGTCGGCCATATCCCACAGGGCCCCCCTCCTCCCCCCCATCATTGGTGGCAGTTTGCAGTTCCGATCGGAGCCCCAGCAGTGTAATGCTGGGGCTCCGATCGGTTACCATGGCAGCCAGGAGTCACGCTACTGAAGTCCTGGCTGCCATGGTATGTTAGTGAGCAGAGAGCAGCGCATTATACTCACGTGCGCTGTGGCCGCCGGTCGCTCCTTCTTCTGTCTGTGCGGCGGATTGCTAATGCTTACAGCATTAGCAATGCGCCGCACAGACCTATGAGAAGGAGCGGCCACAGCGCACGTGAGTATAATGCGCTGCTCTCTGCTCACTAACATACCATGGCAGCCAGGACTTCAGTAGCGTGACTCCTGGCTGCCATGGCAACCGATCGGAGCCCCAGCATTACACTGCTGGGGCTCCGATCGGAACTGCAAACTGCCACCAATGATGGGGGGGGGGGGGAGGGAGACCCTGTGGCCACTGCCACCAATGATTAATACTGGGGAGGGAGGGGGGGTTGCGTTACCAGAGGGGGCAGATCAGAGGCTTTATTTGAAATTTAATATTTTTTCCTGAAATTTCCCTCTTAAAATGAAGGTGCGTGTTATACGCCTGTGCGTGTTATACGCCGATAAATACGGTAAGCGCAAGAGCAGGACAAAAAGGGATGACTGATTTAAGTCTTTAAAAAAATTATGGACTTTGTGGGGAAGAAAGTATTGGACAATGATCCTCCAAAGGAAGGGGAGGTGAGGGAAGATCTAAACGATTCATCCACTATGTAACATGCCCCACTAAAATAAATCCTGGCTGCGGTTAAAAAAAAAGGAGAACTAATACATAATATCTCAACGCAGCTTGGGGTAATTCAGACAGATGTGGTTATAAAGATTATAACAAGGTTATAAAGATTCGGGACAGAGTTCCAACTATAGAGAATTCCGTGGGTGTCTTGGAGAGCAAAGCTAAAATATCTAAATGTGAAATTTCCACATTGATGATGGGTGTTAACACTCTTAGGTGGTGGATTTGGAAGACAAAAGAGAAAAGTCCAGAGCTCACTCACCTGATTCCATTTAAAATGGAGGCACGGACTGCGCTGGGATTCGAAGCACACATAAACATGTAGAATGAAAACCATAGTGAATCCAGCTTCCAAAAAAGTGTTGTAAAACTTACTGGATCTTTTGCATGGGCTCATGTGTCCCGCAAGGTCTGAACCGTAAACATGATTTGATTCTGCACTATTGATTCTTCCTATCATATCTGTATTTGTTTTGATGAGCTACATATATGTATATTTTTTAAAGGTACGTCTCTACACCAATGTGTTATCTCCAACTTTTTAATGTGATGTCAATGGAGGGGTGTTATGTTTGCTTATCCCAATTGTCTGTGATTAGTAACTTCAACTACTGTTTGGCTAAACGGCAGGACATAGAAGAAGGGGAACGCCATACGGTTTTTGGAAGGCAGATTTTGCTGGACTGGTTTATTTACACCATGTACCCTTTCAAGCCCCCTGATGCACCCCTAGAGTAGAAACTCCATAAAAGTGACCCCATCTAGGAAACTACGGGATAAGGTGGTTGTTGTTTTGGGACAATTTTTGGGGTAAATTAGATTTTTGGTTGCTCTATATTACTCTTTTTTGAGGCAATGTAACAAAAAAATTTAATTCTAAAATTGTTTCTACATTCGCTATTTAGTTTTGTGGAACACCTAAAGGGTTAACATAGTTTGTAAAGTAATTTTTGAATACCTTGAGGGGTGTAGTTTCTTAGATGGGGTCACTTTTTTGGAGTTTCTAGTCTAGGCTACATCAGGGGGGGCTTCTAATGGGACATGGTGTAAAAAAAAAAAACTGTCCATCAAAATCTGCCTTCCAGAAACCGTATGGAGTTCCCTTCGTTCTATGCCCTGCCGTGCGGCTATATAGCCATTTACGACCACATATGGGGTGTTTCTGCAAACTACAGAATTGGGGCAATAAATGTTTAGTTTTGTTTGGCTGTTAACCCTTGCTTTATTACCGGCAAAATGGATTTAAATTTAAATTTTGCCCAAAAATAGGTGTTTTGGCACCGTTTTTATTTTATATTTTTAACACCGTTCATCCGAGGCGTTTGGTAAAAAGTTATTTTTATAGCGACGACTTTTACGCACGCGACGATGCCCAATATGTATGGCTCTCAGACTTTGGAGACACTAAGCAGGCATCCTAAAACTGCGGCCCTCCAGATGTTGTAAAACTACAATTCCCACCATGCCCTGATGATGGCTGTAGGTTGTCTGGGCATGCTGGGAGTTATAGTTTTACAACATCTGGAGGGCCGCAGTTTGAGGATGCCTGCACTAAAACTAATATTTTTTGGGGAAAGAAAAATTGTTTTCGTGTCTCCAAAGTCTGAGAGCCATAGTGTTTTATGTTCTCTAGTGAACTGTTGGGGATTATAAAAATTTAGTACTCCATGGAAGTGTGACACTCCCTGAAGCAATCGATAATGCAGAGGCCCGGATGATCGGGGCACGTGTCACATTGAGTTGTGGTGTCCTTCCGTATCCCCCTCTTGTGACACACTCTGCACTTTTTTTGGGTTCGTCCCTTCTTTCCTGTATGGGGGACCACACCTGGAAAGTGTTGGCCAGGGACGATCCGGGCGCCTCCAGTTCCCGAGGTACTCCGGCCTGCTCTTTCCCAGTCCGAAAAGATCAGGTCTTTGAGGACTGCCTCATAGAATTGGAGGAATGTCCCTGTGCTGCCAGCGCTTCGGGATAGTACAAAAGAGTTGTACAAGGCAACCTGCACCATGTAGACCGCAACTTTTTTGTACCATGCCCGGGTTTTGCGCATGGCGTTATATGGCGTGAGGACTTGATCAGAGAGATCAACTCCTCCCATATACCGATTGTAGTCGACGATACAATCGGGCTTGAGGACCGTTGCCGCGGTACCTCGCACAGGGACTGGGGTGGTGCTGTTACCGTGGATTGTGGACAGCATAAGGACATCCCTCTTGTCCTTATACCTGACCAGCAACAGGTTTCCACTGGTAAGTGCAGGGGTCTCACCCCTGGGGATAGGTACCTGGAGGGGGTAGGCAGGGAGGCCTCGTTGATTTTTCCGCACAGTCCCACAAGCGAACGTGGATCTGGCGGCAAGGGACCTGAACAAGGGAATGCTGGTATAAAAGTTGTCCACGTACAAGTGGTAACCCTTATCCAGCAGTGGGTACATAAGGTCCCACAAGAGTTTCCCGGTAACACCCAGAGTGGGGGGACATTCTGGTGGTTGAATCCGGGAATCTCGCCCCTCGTACACACGAAATTTGTAAGTGTACCCTGAGGTACTCTCACAAATTTTGTATAGCTTCACGCCATACCTCGCCCGCTTTGTGGGAATGTATTGGCGGAAACTGAGTCTCCCCTTGAACGCAACGAGAGACTCATCAACCGCGACCTCCCTTCCAGGTACGTAGGCCTGCTGAAATGTGGCCCCAAAGTGATCGATGACCGGCCGTATCTTGTACAGCCGGTCATAGGCAGGATCACCTCGGGGTGGACATGCTGCATTATCGGAATAATGCAGACATTTCCGGATGGCCTCAAACCGGTGACGTGTCATGACCATACTGTACAGTGGGGTCTGGTACAGGACGTCCCCACTCCAGTATTGCCTGACACTGGGTTTTTGGACTAGACCCATATGCAGCACGAGGCCCCAAAATGTCCTCATCTCGGCTGCACTGACCGGCGTCCAGCCACCGGGTCTAGCCAAAACTGAGCCTGGGTTTTGAGCGACGAACTGTTGGGCGTACAGATTCGTCTGCTCCACCATCAAATTCACCAGTGGGTTACTGAAAAAAAAACTAAAAAAGTCTATTTCAGTAAACCCCACTGTGGGATGCGGGGGGGGGGGGGGCAAGTGGCAGGGGGGGTCTGGGGTCTGAAAGTTGAAAAAAAAGTTTGGAATAAATGTGCTTTTTTTTTTTTTTTTTTTTTCTAACTTTTCCCTTCTATCCCTGCCTAAAGGTGCCTCTCCCTCACTGACCCTAACCTACCTGGGTGGCGATGGGTGCAGGAGGGTGATGGATGCTGATTTAGGGGGACACAGGAGCTGGTGCTGGATGATGCTGCACGGTCAGGGTGCTGGACAGGAAGAGGAGGGGAGAGAGGAGCGCAGGAAGTTTGAATCTCGCGCCTCTCTCCCCTGCACCAATCAGCACCCTGGACAGCGGCGTTCAGCACCAGGGCCAGCTCCGCCTCTGCAAATCCTCGGACTGCGATTGGTGGTGTAAAATTACGCCACCGATCGCAGTCTTTTTCCGGTTCATCGGGTCACAGGACACCCGAATGGACCGGAAACGCAGAAAACCGCAGGTCTGAATTGACCTGCGGTTTTCTGCGATCGCCGATACGGGGGGGTCCAATGACCCCCCCCTGCGTTGTTACGGGATGCCGGCTGAATGATTTCAGCCGAAATCCCGTTTCGATTAACCCCCGCGGCGCCGGAATTCAGATTTTAAGTCAGGACGTACCGGTACGTCCTCGGTCCTTAAGGACTCGGGAAATAGGGCGTACCGGTACGTCCTCGGTCCTTAAGGGGTTAAAGGAAGCAGCATTAGTTGGTATGAATGCGTTTTCTAGGAATTAAACAGTAGGAAATAGGGAAACTATGCAGAATGTATTCTAATTTTCTCTTTGAAAAGGCCCTACAGAGGCTTTTTTTTAAGGGGCAAAAAATATTTTGCAGAAACGGGGAGACCAGGGAAACTTCTAGCAGGGGCAATTTCTAATCAAGAGCAAAAAAAAAAAAAGAGATAGTTAATATTCAATCATATGTGGGTATAATTATTGAAGATCAAGAACTTATAAAGGAACTTTTTTAAGCATTTCTCGGAACTATATAACTCAGATAAGGCTATCTAAGACGAAGAGATGGATTCATATTTGGATTCTATCTCTCTTATAGTTCTTACTGATACTCAAAGAGAATCTCTTGATGTAGATCTCTCTCTAGAGGAGTTAGAGATCACATTGAAGGCGTGTTTGAGAAATTCCTCCCCTGGGTCAGATGGATTCCCGTATGAATTATATTGGAAATATTGGGAGGTTATCTCTCCTCCTCTCCTAAGGGTGTTTACAGAATCATTAGAGGAGGGTAGCCTTCCTTAGTCATTGACAGAGGCAGTAATAATACTAATATTTAAAAAGGTAAGGATCCCACAGATATTGGGTCTTATAGGCCGATTTCTTTACTCAATTTGGATATGAAGCTCCTCTCAAGGATTCTGACTATAAGGCTATCCAAGGTTATTTGAATTTCATCAATTATACACCCTCATCAGAATGGGTTTATTCATAATAATAGTACTTATTATAATCGTCACCGTCTGTTTGCGAATATACAATCCTCCGGGGGTCTCTCGTTCCATTCTGTCATTCGACTCATCTAAGGCGTTTGACAGGGTGAAGTGGGGATTCCTTTGGAAGGTTTTGGTAAGAATGGTTTTTGGTCTTAGATTTATAAATATGATTAAGCTTCTATATAAGTCCCCTATTGCGAGATTGAATGTCAATGAGAGTTTGACAAGGAGTTTTTCCTTGAGTAGAGTTGCTCATCAAGGCTGCCCACTCTTTCTGTTGTTATTTGGTATCTATATTGAGACCTTTGCTGCTAGAGTTAGGCAAGACTCTAGGATCTAAGGGTTTGGGACACTAGGGGTAGAGGACCTCCTTTCTTTATATGCGGATGATGTGCTGTTTTTTTTTAAAACCATACTAGTATCTCACTTCCTGAACTTACTCAAATAGTTAATTCCTTTGCTGCAGTCTTGGGCTTTGATATTAATTGGTCAAAGACAACTCTTATGCCTGTAGATACACCTGAATATTCCACTGAGGGGCCCCTGAACATGTTAAAGATTTCTAACTCATTTGAATATTTGGGTATGACTATATCCCCTAAGGTTGAAGATTTTGTACAGTTAATCTTGATTCCATTGAATTGAGGTAAAAAAAATACAGTATGGCTTTGACTTCCTTATCCAGAGCGGACAGAATATCCCTAGTAAAGATGGTGATATTACACCAACTCTTCTATATCCTTAGGAATTGCCCAACATAGATTGAGGATAAGTTTTTTAAATTAATTGAGATAATTATTAATGATTTACTTATGGGAAGAAAGCGAGTAAGGCATAAACTGGAATATCTTTATAAACCGATGGAAAAGGAAGGGCAGAACCTTCCCAATTTAAGGGCTATTTTATAGCTGTACAGCTATGGCTTTATTGCCATTTGGAAGCAAACGCCACTCTGTAGGACCCTGCTGAGAAGATCCTCACGTGATAATATGTTTAAGCTATTGGAGTCTGGGTGATTATTCAGTGCCCAAAAAGATTATAGGGAGTCTAGAAAGTTATTTACTAAGACGTGGGATACTATTAGAGGTTGGTTAGGAATAAAGGGATCTCTCTACTGAACGTTCCTCTGTCATAATCATTTTTTACAAGGGCTAGATGAATTAGCCAGAAACAATTATTGGCAAAAATATAATATTCTATATGTTGTACAAGTGGTGGGTGATGGAGCTATACTTCCAGTCTTGGAGCTGGTTAAAAGGGAGCAATTAATTAACTTATCTTGTTTTAGGTATATTCAGTTATGTTCATCACTCTCTAGTGTAAAGGGGAAATTTCTGTTAGACATAGACACTTCTACACCATTAAATGATTTGACAGGAGAGCTGGGTCAGAAGATTAAACCTTTATTGGAAGCACTATTTAATAATACATGCTTCCCTGGACAAAGGGCCTGGGGGGCTAGACTTCTTAATAAACCAATTAGATCGTTTGGAAATATAATTGTTAATTTAAGATTAGTGTCTCACAATTTTAATCATGTCTGTGCAATTTAATATATTACATAGATTATATTTCATACCAGTATGGCTTAATAAACGTGGTTTGAGAAATACCTCTAATTGTCCAAGGTGTGATTCACCGTGACTATTTACATATGTTTTGGTCATGTGGACTTTTAACACCTTAAGGACCAAGCTCATTTTCGCCTTAAGGACCAGGCCATTTTTTGCAAATCTGACCAGTGTCACTTTATGTGGTGATAACTTTAAAACGCTTTGACTTATCCAGGCCATTCTGAGATTGTTTTTTTGGTGGCACATACTGTACTTCATGACACTGGCAAAATGAAGTAAAAAAATAAATACATTTTTATTTATCAAAAAAATACCAAATTTACCAAAAAAAATTAAAAAATTGCAAATTTCCAAGTTTCAATTTCTCTACTTCTATAATGCATAGTAATACCTCCAAACATAGTTAATACTTTACACTACGTGCAGAATTATTAGGCAAATGAGTATTTTGACCACATCAAAAGTCAAAAATAGTGAGATATCTTGCACTCTTAAAATTGCAAAGCTTCTGAAGCGTGATCATCGAACAATCAAGCGTTTCATTCAAAATAGTCAACAGGGTCGCAACAAGCATGTGGAAAAACCAAGGCGCAAAATAACTGCCCATGAACTGAGAAAAGTCAAGCGTACAGCTGCCAAGATGCCACTTGCCACCAGTTTGGCCATATTTCCGAGCTGCAACATCACTGGAGTGCCCAAAAGCACAAGGTGTGCAATACTCAGAGACATGGCCAAAGTAAGAATGGCTGAAAGACGACCACCACTGAACAAGACACACAAGCTGAAACGTCAAGACTGGGCCAAGAAATATCTCAAGACTGATTTTTCTAAGGTTTTATGGACTGATGAAATGAGAGTGAGTCTTGATGGGCCAGATGGATGGGCCCGTGGCTGGATTGGTAAAGGGCAGAGAGCTCCAGTCCGACTCAGACGCCAGCAAGGTGGAGGTGGAGTACTGGTTTGGGCTGGTATCATCAAAGATGAGCTTGTGGGGCCTTTTCGGGTTGAGGATGGAGTCAAGCTCAACTCCCAGTCCTACTGCCAGTTTCTGGAAGACACCTTCTTCAAGCAGTGGTACAGGAAGAAGTCTGCATCCTTCAAGAAAAACATGATTTTCATGCAGGACAATGCTCCATCACACGCGTCCAAGTACTCCACAGCGTGGCTGGCAAGAAAGGGTATAAAAGAAGAAAATCTAATGACATGGCCTCCTTGTTCACCTGATCTCATTGAGAACCTGTGGTCCATCATCAAATGTGAGATTTACAAGGAGGGAAAACAGTACACCTCTCTGAACAGTGTCTGGGAGGCTGTGGTTGCTGCTGCACGCAATGTTGATGGTGAACAGATCAAAACACTGACAGAATCCATGGATGGCAGGCTTTTGAGTGTCCTTGCAAAGAAAGGTGGCTATATTGGTCACTGATTTGTTTTTGTTTTGTTTTTGAATATCAGAAATGTATATTTGTGAATGTTGAGATGTTATATTGGTTTCACTGGTAAAAATAAATAATTGAAATGGGTATATATTTGTTTTTTGTTAAGTTGCCTAATAATTATGCACAGTAATAGTCACCTGCACACACAGATATCCCCCTAAAATAGCTAAAACTAAAAACAAACTAAAAACTACTTCCAAAAATATTCAGCTTTGATATTAATGAGTTTTTGGGGTTCATTGAGAACATGGTTGTTGTTCAATAATAAAATTAATCCTCAAAAATACAACTTGCCTAATAATTCTGCACTACCTGTACATTCCCCATATAAATACTTCATGTTTGCATCATTTTGGGAATGATATTTTATATTTTGTGGATGTTACAAGGCTTAGAAAGAAGAAACTACACCCCTCAAGGTATTCAAAACTGATTTTACAAATGTCGTTAACCCTTTAGGTGTTCTACAAGAGTTATTGGCAAATAGAGATGAAATTTCTGAATTTTAATTTTTGGGCAAATTTTCCATTTTTACTATTTACTATTTCCAAACATATGTGGTCGCAAACTGCTGTACGGGCACATGGCAGGGCGCAGAAGGAAAGGAATGCCATACGGTTTTTGGAAGGCAGATTTTGCTAGACAGTTTTTTTTGGACACCATGTCCCATTTGAAGCCCCTCTGATGCACCCCTAGAGTAGAAACTGCAAAAAAGTGACCCCATTTTAGAAACTATGGGATAGGGTGGAAGTTTTGTTGGTACTAGTTTTGGGTACATATGATTTTTGATTGCTCTATATTACACCTTTTGTGAGGCAAGGTAACAAGAAATAGCTTTTTTGGCACCATTTTTTTTTTGTTATTTACAACATTCATCTGACAGGTTAGATCATGTGGTATTTTTATAGAGCATGTTGTCACGGATGTGGTGATACCTAATATGTATACAATTTTTTTATTTATGTAAGTTTTACACAATGATTTAATTTGTGAAACAAAAAAAAAAAAATATGTTTTAGTGTCTCCATAGTCTGAGAGCCATAGTTTTTTTTTTCAGTTTTTGGGCGATTATCTAAGGTAAGGTCTCATTTTTTGTGGGATGAGATGACGGTTTTATTGCCACTATTTTTGGGTGCATATGACTTTTTGATCGCTTGCTATTACACTTTTTGTGACATAAGATGATTGGCTTTTTTTACACCATTTTTATTTTTATTTTTTATTACGATGTTCTTCTGAGGGGTTAGGTCATATGATATCTTTATAGAGCCAGTGATAAATGTGTTTTTATTATCTTTAAAACATTTTTTTACATTTTTGGGACCCAGACCCACTTAGTTCTTGAAGATCCAGTGGGTCTGATGTCTGTATAATACAGTACAATACACCATATAGGGTATTGACCTGTATTTTACTTACACTGTCTGAACATATCTATGCCTGTTCAGCACCATGGACAGCAGGATGCTTGAGAAGGCGTCCTGTTGCCATGGGAACCTTCCCCGTCTGCCACAACTGAGCAGACGGGGAAGGGGAAGGAGGGGAGCTCCCTCTGTCACTCCATTCATCTGGGGGCTGCAAAGGCACAGCAGCCGCCCAATGGCAGAGGGAGGGAGCTCCCTGACTTAACTCTTTCCATACAGGGGTCCGTACGGACCGTGGTATGGAAAGGGTGAAACGACTGACATCGCAGTGATGTCAGACGTTTATACCAAAGTGTCAGCAATGTGCTGACACTCTGGTATAAACCACTGACCACCAATGAAAATTCATGAGGAGGCGGGCGGGGGATCGCGATCCCGCCTGCCGCACCTCCCGCCTCCCGCAAAGCCCGCAACCCCCCCTGCACCCCACCAACATAAAATCATTCAGGTTTGCGGGGGGGAGTTAAAAATACTTTACTTTGGCCATTTTAAAGTTTCTGATCCCTGCGGTCAGGGATCGCAGGGATCAGGAACTACAGAAAGCGCTGCAAACCGCAGGTCTGAATTGACCTGCAGTTTGTAGCGATCGCCAATATGGGGGGGGGGCATAGGACCCCCCTCAGCAAAGACCCTGGGTGCCTGGCTTGTAACAACCGGCACTCAGCGCTGTCACCATGTCTGCAGACATGGTGACAGTTTAATGCCATGACGAGCATACTCGTCCTGGAGCACTAAGTATCAGTGCTCCAGGACGAGTATACTCAACCTAGGTCCTTAACTTGTTAACAGAATATTGAGGGGCAATTGCTAAACTTATTACCCAAAAACTTAAAGTAGTGATCCCATACACGGTAGAATGTTGGATACTGGGTGATCTCTCCCATGTTAATTGCCATAGGTATAAAAGGTTTCTCTTGATTAAAATAATGTTTTTGGGGAGAATCTTAATTGCACCAGTTTGGTTCTCACAAAATATTCCTAGTGTGCATATGTGGCTAAATTTGGTCAATTAGATTAAGAGATATGAAAGTATCCTATATAAACAAATAAATATTGAGTAGAGAAGGAATAAGGTATGGGGGATTTAGAAGTTTTAAGTTTCCCTGCTTTTACCCCATCGCTATCCCCTCTCTGTCCTTGTTGATGGAGATGGTATGGAGACTCATCGCAAGGGGAGGTAGGGTTGGGGCGTGTACTGGGAGGTACGCATTAAGGTATAAAAAGAAGAAAATTAATAACGCCGTTATGTAATTTTGTATGGAAAATAATTGTTTGTTTTTTCTTTCTAATAAAATTTCAGAAAAATAAATAATAATAAAAATAAATAAAAATAATATAATAATAATAATAATAATAATAATAATTTTCACCCTATTCTATTATATCTGTCCTGTTTCCCAACCCCATCCTCTGAAGTACCCACTTCCTCCACATCATTCTAAATGATCTAATCCTTTATTCAGTCTGTTAAGTTGTACACAGAGAATTGTACAATTAACTATCCTCACCCACATTTCAATTGTTAAAACATTATCCTGATCCAGTTCTTAGTGATACACCTTCTTGCCTGAAATAGCAATTTTCCAACTATCATTTGTTCTCTTACTTTTAGGATAACATTTACCTGACCCAATAAACAAACTGCAAAAGAACGTGGAATATCTAATTTATACATAATGGCCATTAGCAACAAAATCTCACCCCAAAAATCTTTGATGGGCTTACATATCCAAAACAAGTGAACATCATCTGTTCCTTGCTCCCCACACTTAAGGCATTTAAATATCTTAGTTATATATACTACTGTAATTTTGCTGGAGAATAATGTAAACGGTGTATCACATAGAGCTGCATCAATCTATGTGCTAGGTTTTACAAAATCCCTTTTATATTTCAGAAAATCTTATCCAATTCAGTTTTATGCATTGGCACCAACACCTCTTCCCACTTTTTTTCCATATCAAAAGGGAACTTCTTATGTTTTTGTCTCAAAAGGGCACTATGTATAATTGAGATTAGAGATAAGAATTTCAGGAAAAATGTGATTTGTATCAAATCCGAATTTCCTCACTGTTTGTGGTAACAAATCAATTTTTTTCCTAAAATGGCTGCTTCACGTGTTAGGCCATGGAGCAAAGAACTCTGAGAACGAGGGATCACCCACAATGCCATGCATGCAGCCAATCAGCAGCCAGCCCTGTGATGTGATGTCACAGCCCTATAAATAGCCTCAGCCATCTTAGATTCCGCCATTTTCAGCGTACTTAGTGCAGGGAGAGACGTTAGCAGGAGCTAGGGAAAGTATGAGGGAAAGACTTGAAAACTTTGATTTTGCTGAAAAGAAGTTCACGGAAAGATCATTTGAAGTGTAGGGAAAGGATAGGGAGGAATTATTACACAGTATAAAAGGAGAACAGGGTCCAATAGGGGAACAATCCTATTACACCTTGCTGCACTGACTAGGGATCAAAATTGCCATTATACTGCTGCTCATTTCAGGTTTGCAATAGAAGATACCTCTGTAATTCCAGCAAACCTTGCTTGTTATTGGGTTTCATGTGCCATTAAAAGGGTGTTTTACTAGGAAACATTTGTACATCTTATTAGCCCTCGTGCGGTGCAGTTATATGTTCTAAAGCCTTGTTTGGGGAGTATTAGTGGAGAAAAAAGGGCTTATTCAGTGGTGCTGTTTAGTGATGAGCGTTAGGTCCCATAATCAAATTTGCAATATTTTCTGAATATTCGTTTCATATTTAAAATATTCGTATTTGAGATTATTTTCGATTGCGATTAATCTAAATTGTAAAAATTGCGTAATGCAAAGTTGATCAAAAAATTATATATAGCAGTAAACATAATGCTATATATTTGTTTTAAGAATATTAGTCATATTCTAAAGCAAGAATATATAGAAATATAGCGAATATTCAAGAAAATACAAACAGAGCAATTTAGCTAAGCTAATATACACTTTTAATAGTGTATTTTTTTTTTCCAAATCTGAAGTTCAGAAGGGAAAAAAATAAGTCTATAAAAAATAGATTATAGCATATTAGCTAAATTGCTCTATATTTGTATTTAGCAAATATTCACTATATTGCTATATATTCTTGTTTTAGAATATGACAAATATTCTAAAAAACAAATATATAGCAATATAGTGAATATTCGTAAAATACACATATAGACTGCAATTTAGCAAATATAATACTATAATAACCTTTTTTTTAAGTTTTAATTTTTCTTCAAATCTGAAGTTCATAAGATAAAAAATATGACTATAAAAAAGTGTATAGCACTATATTATTTAAATTGCAGTCTATATGTGTATTTTATGAATATTCACTATATTGCTATATACTGTATTCTTGTTTTAGAATATGATAAATATTCGTCTTTAGAATATTCGTTATTTAGAATATTTGTCTTTTTTTCTCCCCAATGTGTACTGTTATTCCACTTTGGCATACTCCTCTCCGTCACCATGGGAACGCCTGTGGGTTAAAATATACTATCAGATCTGTTCCCTGAGTTTTCACGATCTCAGGGAAAACTCAGATCCAATGGTATTTTCTAACCCACAGGCGTTCCCATGGTGACGGGGACGCTTGTCAGGGAGGAGTATGCCGAAGTGGATTAACAGTACACATTGAAAAAAAAATATATATGAATATTCTAAATAATGAATATATTTGCTATATTGCTATATAATAGTTTGTTAGACTATTCCTCATTTTTTTTTCCATATGAAAACATGATTCCTTCCTGCTTAAGTTGCTTTTGGGCCAATGACTCATTGACCCACAAAAAAGAAGCAGGGAGGAATCATGTTTTCAGATGTTAAAAAATGACGAATATTCAATATAGCAAATATATAGCACTGTAATCGAAATATTTGCAAATTAGCGTAGTTTCGATATTTACGATAAATATTTGCTATTCGCTAGTGCGGTTATATGTTCTAAAGCCTTTTTTGGGGTGTATTAGTAGAAGAAAATAAGGGCTTATTTGCGGTTCAGCTGTGCAGTTATATGTTCTAAAGCTTTTTTTGGGGTGCATTAGTGCAAAAAAAAGTGCTAATTAGACAATATGTGGTGAAGTGAGAAAATTATTGCCTTTTTTGTGTGTATTGATGGAAAACAAAAAGTATTATTTTCCGTTCAGTTGCCGTTCAGCGGTGCAGTTATATGTTCTAAAGCCTTTTTTGGGGTGTATGAGTGGAAAAAAATAAAGGCTTATTTGACGTTAAGCGGTGCAGTTATATGTTCTAAAGCCTTTTTTGGAGGTGTATTAGTGCAAAAAAAAAAGGCTTATTAGTAGGGTTGAGTGAACCCGAACTGTAAAGTTCGGGTTCGTACCAAACTTTAGGATTTTTGGACCCCGGACCCGAACCCGAACAATACAGTAAAAGTTCAGGTTCGGTGTTTATTTGCCCTTTTTGAAAGGCAATCAATAAGTGTTTAACTCTGTGCCCTTAGAAGCCATCACATGGCTGTGATTGGCCAGTGCAGCATGTGACCCAGCCTCTATATAAGCTGGAGTCACGTAGCGCTGCATGTCACTCTGCTGTGCTTAGTGTAGGGATAGGATGCTGCTGCTGTGAGGGAGAGAATAAGAAAGAAACTTTAACCAAAACTGCAATTGAACTTAGCGATCTACATAGATTTAGTTGTGTGGGTGCAGTGCACAATCTTTTTACCCTGCCCTGAGCCCAGTGACAGAGAAAAATAACTTCTATCCATCTGTTAGTTAGGTGGGCAGTGGTGGCCATTTTACGCAAGCTCAGTGCACCAGCACTTCATATGTACTTTTGTGACATTGAAAAACAAAAAGAAAAAATAACATTTTTCCAATATCCTACATCTGGTGCCTTTTGCAGCATTAGTCAGTGTGCAATTTAAGCTAGAAATACAGCTATAATTTTCTGGGTTTTAAAAAACACCCTTTTTGGGCAAAATACTAAATTTTACAGCCCTTGCTGCATCTGTACGTGTGAAAATCAAGTGTTATGTACTGCTGTCATATTCTGTTATTAAAATAAATACCCATTTTGGACAAAATACTTAATATTGCAGCATTTGCTGCATCTGTGATTGTTAAAAACAAACTTAAAATATTTCAATAATTTTCTGTGCTTTAAAAAACACCCATTTTTGGCAACACCCTCCATCTGGCGCCTCTGCCGCATTAGTCAGTGAGCGATTTAAGCTAGAAATACAGCTATAATTTTCTATGTTTTAAAAAACACCCTTTTTGGGCAAAAGACACAATTTTACATCCCTTGCTGCATCGTACAAAATTCAAGCGTGTGAAATTCAAGCGTTATATACTGCTTTCATATTCTGTTATTCAAAAAACAACCATTTTGGGCAAAATACTTAATTTGCGGCCTTGTCTGCATCTGTTCTTGTGGAATTCCAGCGTTATATACTGCTGTCATATTATGATTTTTTTAAATAACTTTTTGGGCAAAATACTTAATTTGCGGCGTTGTCTGCATCTGTCAGTGTGAAATTCAAGCGTTATATACTGCTGTCATATTCTGTTATTTTAAAAAAAAAAACACCCTTTTTGGGCAAAGTACTTAATGTTGCAGTCTTTGCTGCATCTGTTATTGTTAAAACAAGCTTTAAATGCATCAATAATTTTCTGGGTTTTAAAAAAACACCTATTTAGGGCAAAATACTTAATTTGCAGCATTTGCTGCATATGTCATTGTGAGATACACCCTTTAGATACTGTTGTTCTGTTCTGCTATTACAAAAACACCTATTTAGGGCAAAAATAATAATTTTGCAGCATTTGCTGCATCTGTCAAAACATTTTGGGCAAGATCCTAAATTGAAATATGAGGAGAGTGTCAAATAAGGGACGTGGGCGAGGTTGTGGTGCTGCTGGTGGAGGTCCAGTTGCAGGGAGAGGACGTGGTCAATCTGTGCCAGCTACACGCACAAGTGAAACACCTTCCTCAGGTGCGAGTAGGTGACAGCGGTATTTGGTTGGGCCTAATGCGGCTCTACGAAAGATGAGGCCAGAACAAGTACAGGGGATAGTGGATTGGGTTGCTGACAGTGCCTCCAGTTCCTTTACATTGTCTCCCACCCAGTCTCCTGCTGAAAGATCAATGTTGACACCTGCAGCTGATGTCCATCAACCTTTCGCCTCATCCCCTTGCAAATTAGCCAAGCAGTCTGAGCCCCAAGTCACGCAGCAGTCTCTTCTGCTTTTTGATGACTCTGTTAGCAGGGTTTCCCAGGGCCAGCCACCTATCCCTGCCCCAGAAGTGGAAGAGATTGAGTGCACCAATGCCCAACCACTTATGTTTCAAGATGAGTACATGGGAGGACCATCGCAGCACGTTTCAGATGATCACGAAACACAGGTGCCAACTGCTGGAGCTTTTGAAAGTGTGCAGACCAACAAGGAGGGCAGGGGTGAAGACTGGGTGGAAGATGATGTGGAGGACGATGCGGTCCACGACCCCACATCGAATCAAGGTCATGCGAGTGACCTATGTAGTTTGGAGGAAGAGGTGATGGTCGCACAGAGCCACCAGCACAGTAGAAGAGGGAGCAGGGTGCAAAAGCGGAGCGGTTATCCCATAGACAGTACGCCTGCTACTGCCCACCGCAGCAAGGCACTGAGCACACCAAAGCCAGCTCCAAGGAGTTCCCTGGCGTGGAAGTTCTTCAGACAATGTGCTGAGGACAAGCCACGAGTTGTTTTCACGCTGTGCAATCAGAGCCTGAAGCGAGGCATAAAAGTTCTCATCCTGAGCACAACCCTTATGACCAGGCATCTAAATGCAAAGCACAAGCTGCAGTGGAGTAGACACCTCAAAAACCAAGAAAGGTCCCTGGCTCCTCCTGCTTCCTCTTCTGCTGCAGTCTCGGCCTCTTTATCCACCTCTGGAGTAACAGTGCCACCTGCCACCCTGCAAACAGAGTATCTGCCAGCAACACCACCATCTGGGTCACCAACCATGTTCCACAGAAGCGTTCAGCTCTCCATCTCCCAAACACTGGAGCACAAGAGGAAGTACCCCCCTACCCACCCGCGATCCCTGACCACTGAATGCCAGCATTTCAAAATTACTGTCCTTTGATATGCTGTCATTCCTTCTGGTGGAGACTGAGAGTTTTAAAAGCCTTATGGCGGTGGCTGTCCCACAGCATGTCATGCCCAGCCACCACTACTTTTCCAGGTATGCCATCTTTTCCCTACACAACCAAGTGGGGGACAAAATCAGGTGTGCACTGCACCATGCCATCTGTGACCAGTAATAACGGTCAGGGATGTTATATCTCCATAACAGCACACTGGGTAAATGCAGTGGCAGCTGGGCCTGAGGCGGATAGCAGTTTGGCACATGTCCTTCCACCACCGAGATTGCAGGGCGCTTCAGTTTTCCTCCTGTTGCTTCCTCCTCCTACTCCGCTTTCTCATTCTCTACCGGCTCGTAATCCGGTCAGCGTAACACCTTCACCACCAACTTCAGCACAGCCAGGGGTAAATGACAGCAGGCAGTTTTAAAATGTATCTGTTTGGGGGACAAACCACACATGGCGCAGGAGCTGTGGACGGGCCTTGAACAACAGACCGATGAGTGGTTGGTGCCAGTGAGCCTCAAGCCCGGCCTGGTGGTGTGCGGTAATGTGCAAAATCTCATAGCAGCTCTGGGACTAGCCGGTTTGACGCACATCCCTTGCCTGTCGCATGTGCTGAATTTGGTGGTGCAGAGATACAATAAAAATTACCCCGATATGTTGGAGCTGCTGCATAAAGTGCAGGCTGTCTGTGTGCGCTTTCGGCGTTCTCACCATGCTGCTGCTCGCCTGTCAGCGCTGCAGGGTAACCTCGGCCTTCCCGCTCACTGCCTCATATGTGACGTGGAACTCCACCTTGCACATGCTGGCCAGACTGTGCGAGCAGCAGCAGGCAATAGTGGAGTTTCAGCTGCAGCACACATGGGTGATCCGCTGTGCGGAACAGCACCACTTCACCACCAATGACTGGACCTCCATGAGAGACCTGTGTTCCTCGTTGCGCTGTTTCGAGTATTCCACCAACATGGTCAGTGCCGATAACGCAGTTCTCAGCGTTACTATCCTACTTCTATGCCTTCTTGAAAAAACATTGCTGGCGATGATGGAAGAGGATGTGGCACAGGAGGAGGAGGAGGAGGAAGAGGGATCATTTCATTGGGTTTCCAGTTAGTCATTCACAAGTGGCTTCGAGGGTGGGTTCCTGCACCCACAAACTCCAGGTACACAATTGTCCAGTCAGGGCACAGTTCTGGAGGATGACGAGGTGGAGGTTGAGGAGGAGAAGATGGAGGAGGAGGAACCATGTTCACAGCAGGGTGGCACCCAGACAAGCTCATGACCATCACTGGTGCGTGATAAATGTGGAGGAGGATTGCGCTGCAGGAGAAAAATCTTCTTGTAAATATAAGTTCCTTATGGAAATCCTAAACCATTGGGATCACAGACCAACTTTGCAACCTTCACTGGTATGGAAATCTGTGGTATAGAAAACGCACTATGGTGTAGCGAGTTCAGACATCAAACGCACCATGTGAACAGGATATACTCACAAGATTCCAGATGGGTGAGTGCCCGTAGAGATCTAGACGATGTTTCCTATAGGGCTCTGCTAAAAAGAAAACACTATGGTGCAGTAGAAAAGGACACGGTGCACGCCTGCAGGACAAATGTACTTACAGAACTTCTCTGGAAAAATGCAAAAGAGATCCTGACAGAGTCTTCACAAGCGGCCGGGCAGATCGAACGGACAGAAGTCCAGAGACGTCAGCATAGGATTTTTCAATCGACCGATTGAATGCTCCCTTGCCTGGATGGTGACGAACCACAGCCTTCAGAACGCTCTCAATAGAGGAATCACATGTATAATACACACCAAAGGGTCAGATGAAAAATATTTTTTAATATACTAGATAAAAACAAAAATTACAGCATGAACTGCATATGAAATATCTAAAAAGCCCGACCCGGGTTTCGCAATGCTGCTTCGTCTGGGGCATTGATTGGTAACAGGATACCGCTGAGTTTTAAATTAGCAGAAACACCTCCACCATCCCACATCATTGGATTAGTAGAAGGGGCATGTAACACACATAAAAACAGATTAAAACTGAACAAATAAAATACAGCAAAAAAACAGAAACTGATAGGATGGCGAAAATAAATAAATGCGAAAAATACACCTTTACAAATACATTTAAAATAAGCATTTAAAATAAGCAAGCATTAACGTCGCACTCAATGTTTAACCCTTGCGGTTGGATGGTGCCCAAAAGGAACATCCATTCCACCTCTTTTTTATTTATCAAGGCAATATAATCCCCTCCCCGAATTGGGTTATGTACCAATTCTAATCCAAAAAACCGCAAACCTTTGGGGTTTTTATTATGATGGATCTTAAAATGCAATGAGACACTATGTGTCTCAAGACCTTTTTTGATATTGCGAATGTGCTCCTGCACCCGAGTTTTTAAACTCCTTGTGGTTCTGCCAACGTATTGGAGCCCACAAGGGCATTCCAACAGATAGATTATACCAACATTGTTGCAGGAAAACCGGCCTCTAATTTTCAAAGTCGTATCTTTGGTTCTTTTAATTACAACAGTGTCTACAGATCTCGCTCGGTCTTTTAAATTGCGGTTTTTACATGGCAGACAGAAGCCGCACCATGTGAACCTGCCTTTATTAGGTTTTTATTTTTGCTAGTAGCAAGACTGGCACTACGAACTAGTTTGTTGGTAAGATTGTCCGCTCTTTTGAAAACTACAGGAGGCCTTGCTGGCAGGTCTTTTTTCAAAATTGGATCATTTTGGAGGATATGCCAGTTTTTTTGGATTATATTTTTAATACAGCCTATTTTGCTGTTATATTGGGTCAGGAATGTATATTTAAAATCCTTATTAAATTCTTTTTTCTTTATTGCCTGTGGCTTCACATTGCTGCGTTTTAATTCTATTTCATCCTTACACTGATCTAAAAAATCCTTTTCATATCCTTTTTCCAGGAACCTGTTTTTGACCATCTGTCCCTGTTCTCTGTAGTCCTCCACCTTACTACAGTTTTTTGAGATGCGTTGGAATTGGCTTTTGGGAATATTTTTGAGCCATGATGGATGATGGCAACTTGTCAGCTCAATATATGTATTAACGTCCACGCTTTTGAAGAAGGTCTTGGTCTTAAACCTACCCTCTTCAAAAAAGATGGTCAGATCAAGGAAATCTATAGCAGTGTCATTGATATTGCTAGGGAATTTTAAATTATAATTATTCACGTTAATGCTTGCTATAAAAACGTCTAGACCCTCCCTCTCACCAGACCAAATGAGAAGGCAGTCATCTATATACCTTCGCCACACTAACAGTCTCCCCCCTTCTTGATCTTTTTTGAGGATATGGTCAATCTTCTCCCTCTCCCACATAGTCATAAAAAGGTTAGCGAGGCTTGGGGCGAATTTCTCCCCCATCGCCACGCCTGAGTGCTGCAAATAAAAATTGTCTTTATACAAAAAATAATTATGAGTGAGACAGAACACTACACACTCCAAAATATATTATTTTTTTTTGTTCTAGACCCATCTCTACATCTTGATCCAATGCTTCCTGGACCCCTCTAATACCCAGAGCTTGGGGAATACAAGTGTAGAGTGATGAAACATCCACGGTGGCTAACCATACCGGTCCATGCACCTCACCCATGTCATCCATGAGATCAATGACATCAGTAGAGTTTTTAAGATTGGAGGGAGCCACTGTCACGTATTTTTGCAAAAAGAAATCTATATACTCAGATACCCTACTGTTCAGGGAATTAATTCCTGAAACAATAGGTCTCCCTGGTGGATTGATGGGATCCTTATGCATTTTTGGCAAAAAATAGATGACAGGGGTAACAGGGCTTTTTAGGAAAAGGTATTCAAATTCTTTCTTGTTTAACACCTCTTTCTCCAAACCCTTCTTTAAAATAACCTCCAGTTGTCCTTTATACAGAACAAGTGGGTTGCTTTTCAAAACTAAATAGGTATCTTCATCAGAAAGCAGTCTATCCATCTCTCTAGTGTATTGCTCGACATCCATTATGACAACCCCTCCCCCCTTGTCAGCCGGTTTAATCACTATCCTATCATTTTTTTCAAGCTGTTTAAGTGCCTCCTTTTCCCCTCTAGAGAGATTTTGTTTTCTAGGTTTATGATCTATTTTCTCTAATTCATTTAGGAGGCTACGTTTAAACGCATCAATGCACTCATTATCTTTATTTTTTGGGCAAAATCTGGATCTATTACGTAGACTGGTGTGTACGACCCCTATACTGGTCACACTGTTTGCCTGCAAAGACGGTTGTGAACTTAAATGATACTTAGCTAGATTTAATTTTCTAATAAATCTGTGTATGTCGAGAAATAGACTAAACTTATTAATGCCATTACTGGGCGCAAATTTTAATCCCTTTTGTAAAACCAATTTTTCTTCTTTAGATAATGGATGTCTGCTTAAATTGAAAATTCCTATTGGCTCCCCTTGCTTTTCTTCCCTCCTGGGATGGGATTTCCATCCCCTGCCTCTACATCCTCGATATAACTTCTTTTTTGAGGTGTTCTGGTTGTTTCTTTGATTAATTTCTCCTGGGGGTGGTTTCTCTGTATCCCCCGTATGCCCTGGTGGGGAAAATTTTCGCTCAGGTCTCTCTCGTGTACATCTGCTATGAATAATATCTTATCCTTACCATCCTCTATCACTATTTGTTCAATGGTATTCTGCCGTGTATTTTTAATCATCCCACATGTTTCCGAAGGAGTGGATTGGTCTAATTTAGTGGTGTTTGCTCCATTGATTTTTTTACTATTGTTAGCTATATTTTTTATTATCGGACTCCTACAATTATTAAAGCTAAGTTGATCCCTGGTAGGGTATGTTACCAATCAATGCCCCAGACGAAGCAGCATTGCGAAACCCGGGTCAGGCTTTTTAGATATTTCATATGCAGTTCATGCTGTAATTTTTGTTTTTATCTAGTATATTAAAAAATATTTTTCATCTGACCCTTTGGTGTGTATTATACATGCGATTCCTCTATTGAGAGCGTTCTGAAGGCTGTGGTTCGTCACCATCCAGGCAAGGGAGCATTCAATCGGTCGATTGAAAAATCCTATGCTGACGTCTCTGGACTTCTGTCCGTTCGATCTGCCCGGCCGCTTGTGAAGACTCTGTCAGGATCTCTTTTGCATTTTTCCAGAGAAGTTCTGTAAGTACATTTGTCCTGCAGGCGTGCACCGTGTCCTTTTCTACTGCACCATAGTGTTTTCTTTTTAGCAGAGCCCTATAGGAAACATCGTCTAGATCTCTACGGGCACTCACCCATCTGGAATCTTGTGAGTATATCCTGTTCACATGGTGCGTTTGATGTCTGAACTCGCTACACCATAGTGCGTTTTCTATACCACAGATTTCCATACCAGTGAAGGTTGCAAAGTTGGTCTGTGATCCCAATGGTTTAGGATTTCCATAAGGAACTTATATTTACAAGAAGATTTTTCTCCTGCAGCGCAATCCTCCTCCACATTTATCTACATAGCGGACTTTTCCCACATCGTCTTTTGGATTTGCAGCGCTAGAGAGAACAAGTATTTCAAACAGAGACTCATATCTTTTTATCACTGGTGCGTGGCTGGGCGGATACAGAGGACGATACAGAGGACACAGACGATACACCTCCCACAGAGGACAGCTTTTCGTTGCCTCTGGGCAGCCTGGCACATATGAGCGATTACATGCTGCAGTTTCTCCTCAACGACCGCCGAGTTGCCAACATTTTAACTTGTGCTGATTACTGGGTGGCCACTCAGGCGGATCCCCGTTACAAGGACAATGTACCATGCTTAATTCCGTCACTGTAATGTGATTGTAAGATGCGCGAGTACAAGCGCACGCTGGTAGATGTGCTGCTGGTGGTATTCTTTCTTGACAGCGGGGGCACAGTGGAAGCACAAGGCGAAGGCAGAGGAGGAGGAAGAGGTCGCCAACGCAGATGGGGCACCGCCAGCACCTCAGAAGGCAGGGTTAGCATGGCCGAAATGTGGAACAGCTTTGTCAGCATGCCACAACAACCAGCACGGCCAGCTGATATAGAACATCTTAGCAGGAGGCAGCATTTCAGCAACATGGTGGAGCAGTATGTGTGCACACACCTACACAAACTGAATGACTGGTCTGCCCCCTTCAACTTATGGGTCTCCAATTTGGGCACATGGCCTGAGCTTGGCCTTTACGCCTTGGAGGTGCTGGCCTGCCCTGCAGCCAGTGTATTGTCTGAACGTTTGTTTAGCACAGCAGGAGGCGTATCACAGACAAGCGCAGCTGCATGTCCACAGCCAATGTGGACAAGCTCACATTCATTAAAATGAACCAGGCATGGACCCACAGGACTTTTCCGTACCTTGTGCAGAATAGACATGTATACCGGCCTTAACTAGCCATTGTTATACTACAATGCAATTACTCATTCTTGTAATTTGGATATTTCACACACTTTTGGAGTGTACCCTAATTAAAATTAAAATAAAAATAAATATTAAAACCAAAAACCAGTGTTGGCTACCTTGTCCTCCTCCATTGCTGCTTCCACCTACACCGGTAAGTCCACCGCCTCCTCAAACTCCTCCCCCATATGGACCTCCACCTCATAAATCAAGTTTTTTTGTGTGTTTTTTTACAAATTTTATTTATTCACTAATTTGTCTGGTGAAATTCACCAATTTTTGGGTGTGATATAACACTGCTATACCTAGTAGACAGGTAAAACAATTTCACTAATTTGCCTGTTACATTTTCAGGCGAAATGCACCAATTTTTGAGTGTGATATACCACTGCCCTATCTAGTAGACAGGAAAAAAAATCACTAATTTGTCTGTTACATTTTTTGGTGAAATTTTCAAATTTTTGGGTGTGATATACCATTGCTCTACCTAGTAGACATGTAAAAAAAAATCACTAATTTGTCTGTTACATTTTTGGGTGAAATTCACAAATTTTTGGTGGGACATACCCCTGATATATCTAGCAGACAGGTTAATACATTTCACAAGTTACATTCTTGGGTGACATTTAGCAATTTTTGCTGTGAATAAACCCCTACTCTGCATAGGTGACAGGAACCCAAATTTTTAAAAATAATCCGGTCCATTGGTTGGTACCGAATTTTGGGGTGTCCGTGACACGGACCCGAACATTTTCGTAAAAGTCCGGGTTCGGGTTCGGTGTTCGTCGCTTTCTTGGCGCTTTTGTGACGCTTTCTTGGCGCTTTTTGAAAGGCTGCAAAGCAGCCAATCAACAAGCGTCATGCTACTTGCCCCAAGAGGCCATCACAGCCATGCCTACTATTAGCATGGCTGTGATTGGCCAGAGCACCATGTGACCCAGCCTCTATTTAAGCTGGAGTCACATAGCGCCGCCCGTCACTCTGCTCTGATTAGCGTAGGGAGAGGTTGCGGCTGCGACAGTAGGGCGAGATTAGGCAGATTAACTCCTCCAAAGGACTTGATTATTGATCGATCTGCAGCTGTGGGTCATTGAGCTGCTGTTATTCAATTGCTCACTGTTTTTAGGCTGCCCAGACCGTTTGTCAGTCACTTTTTTCTGGGGTGATCGGCGGCCATTTTGTGTCTTGTGGTGCGCCAGCACAAGCTGCGACCAAGTGCATTTAACCCTCAATGGTGTGGTTGTTTTTTGGCTAAAGCCTACATCAGGGTGAAGCTGTCACACCAAGTGCATTTAACCAGCAATAGTCTGTTTATTTTTTGGCCATATACTACATCAGGGGCAAGTTGCGCCTGTCACCAAGTGCATTTAACCCTCAATGGTGTGGTTGTTTTTTGGCTAAAGCCTACTTCAGGGTGATGTACATCAGGGTGAAGCATGTCATGCCCAGCCACCACTACTTTTCCAGGTATGCCATCTTTTCCCTACACAACCAAGTGGGGGACAAAATCAGGTGTGCACTGCACCATGCCATCTGTGACCAGTAATAACGGTCAGGGATGTTATATCTCCATAACAGCACACTGGGTAAATGCAGTGGCAGCTGGGCCTGAGGCGGATAGCAGTTTGGCACATGTCCTTCCACCACCGAGATTGCAGGGCGCTTCAGTTTTCCTCCTGTTGCTTACTCCTCCTACTCCGCTTTCTCATTCTCTACCGGCTCGTAATCCGGTCAGCGTAACACCTTCACCACCAACTTCAGCACAGCCAGGGGTAAATGACAGCAGGCAGTTTTAAAATGTATCTGTTTGGGGGACAAACCACACATGGCGCAGGAGCTGTGGACGGGCCTTGAACAACAGACCGATGAGTGGTTGGTGCCAGTGAGCCTCAAGCCCGGCCTGGTGGTGTGCGGTAATGTGCAAAATCTCATAGAAGCTCTGGGACTAGCCGGTTTGACGCACATCCCTTGCCTGTCGCATGTGCTGAATTTGGTGGTGCAGAGATACAATAAAAATTACCCCGATATGTTGGAGCTGCTGCATAAAGTGCAGGCTGTCTGTGTGCGCTTTCGGCGTTCTCACCATGCTGCTGCTCGCCTGTCAGCGCTGCAGGGTAACCTCGGCCTTCCCGCTCACTGCCTCATATGCGACGTGGAACTCCACCTTGCACATGCTGGCCAGACTGTGCGAGCAGCAGCAGGCAATAGCGGAGTTTCAGCTGCAGCACACATGGGTGATCCGCTGTGCGGAACAGCACCACTTCACCACCAATGACTGGACCTCCATGAGAGACCTGTGTTCCTCGTTGCGCTGTTTCGAGTATTCCACCAACATGGTCAGTGCCGATAACGCAGTTCTCAGCGTTACTATCCTACTTCTATGCCTTCTTGAAAAAACATTGCTGGCGATGATGGAAGAGGATGTGGCACAGGAGGAGGAGGAGGAGGAAGAGGGATCATTTCATTGGGTTTCCAGTTAGTCATTCACAAGTGGCTTCGAGGGTGGGTTCCTGCACCCACAAACTCCAGGTACACAATTGTCCAGTCAGGGCACAGTTCTGGAGGATGACGAGGTGGAGGTTGAGGAGGAGAAGATGGAGGAGGAGGAACCATGTTCACAGCAGGGTGGCACCCAGACAAGCTCATGACCATCACTGGTGCGTGGCTGGGCGGATACAGAGGACGATACAGAGGACACAGACGATACACCTCCCACAGAGGACAGCTTTTCGTTGCCTCTGGGCAGCCTGGCACATATGAGCGATTACATGCTGCAGTTTCTCCTCAACGACCGCCGAGTTGCCAACATTTTAACTTGTGCTGATTACTGGGTGGCCACTCAGGCGGATCCCGATTACAAGGACAATGTACCATGCTTAATTCCGTCACTGTAATGTGATTGTAAGATGCGCGAGTACAAGCGCACGCTGGTAGATGTGCTGCTGGTGGTATTCTTTCTTGACAGCGGGGGCACAGTGGAAGCACAAGGCGAAGGCAGAGGAGGAGGAAGAGGTCGCCAACGCAGATGGGGCACCGCCAGCACCTCAGAAGGCAGGGTTAGCATGGCCGAAATGTGGAACAGCTTTGTCAGCATGCCACAACAACCAGCACGGCCAGCTGATATAGAACATCTTAGCAGGAGGCAGCATTTCAGCAACATGGTGGAGCAGTATGTGTGCACACACCTACACAAACTGAATGACTGGTCTGCCCCCTTCAACTTATGGGTCTCCAATTTGGGCACATGGCCTGAGCTTGGCCTTTACGCCTTGGAGGTGCTGGCCTGCCCTGCAGCCAGTGTATTGTCTGAACGTTTGTTTAGCACAGCAGGAGGCGTATCACAGACAAGCGCAGCTGCATGTCCACAGCCAATGTGGACAAGCTCACATTCATTAAAATGAACCAGGCATGGACCCACAGGACTTTTCCGTACCTTGTGCAGAATAGACATGTATACCGGCCTTAACTAGCCATTGTTATACTACAATGCAATTACTCATTCTTGTAATTTGGATATTTCACACACTTTTGGAGTGTACCCTAATTAAAATTAAAATAAAAATAAATATTAAAACCAAAAACCAGTGTTGGCTACCTTGTCCTCCTCCATTGCTGCTTCCACCTACACCGGTAAGTCCACCGCCTCCTCAAACTCCTCCCCCATATGGACCTCCACCTCATAAATCAAGTTTTTTTGTGTGTTTTTTTACAAATTTTATTTATTCACTAATTTGTCTGGTGAAATTCACCAATTTTTGGGTGTGATATAACACTGCTATACCTAGTAGACAGGTAAAACAATTTCACTAATTTGCCTGTTACATTTTCAGGCGAAATGCACCAATTTTTGAGTGTGATATACCACTGCCCTATCTAGTAGACAGGAAAAAAAATCACTAATTTGTCTGTTACATTTTTTGGTGAAATTTTCAAATTTTTGGGTGTGATATACCATTGCTCTACCTAGTAGACATGTAAAAAAAAATCACTAATTTGTCTGTTACATTTTTGGGTGAAATTCACAAATTTTTGGTGGGACATACCCCTGATATATCTAGCAGACAGGTTAATACATTTCACAAGTTACATTCTTGGGTGACATTTAGCAATTTTTGCTGTGAATAAACCCCTACTCTGCATAGGTGACAGGAACCCAAATTTTTAAAAATAATCCGGTCCATTGGTTGGTACCGAATTTTGGGGTGTCCGTGACACGGACCCGAACATTTTCGTAAAAGTCCGGGTTCGGGTTCGGTGTTCGTCGCTTTCTTGGCGCTTTTGTGACGCTTTCTTGGCGCTTTTTGAAAGGCTGCAAAGCAGCCAATCAACAAGCGTCATGCTACTTGCCCCAAGAGGCCATCACAGCCATGCCTACTATTAGCATGGCTGTGATTGGCCAGAGCACCATGTGACCCAGCCTCTATTTAAGCTGGAGTCACATAGCGCCGCCCGTCACTCTGCTCTGATTAGCGTAGGGAGAGGTTGCGGCTGCGACAGTAGGGCGAGATTAGGCAGATTAACTCCTCCAAAGGACTTGATTATTGATCGATCTGCAGCTGTGGGTCATTGAGCTGCTGTTATTCAATTGCTCACTGTTTTTAGGCTGCCCAGACCGTTTGTCAGTCACTTTTTTCTGGGGTGATCGGCGGCCATTTTGTGTCTTGTGGTGCGCCAACACAAGCTGCGACCAAGTGCATTTAACCCTCAATGGTGTGGTTGTTTTTTGGCTAAAGCCTACATCAGGGTGAAGCTGTCACACCAAGTGCATTTAACCAGCAATAGTCTGTTTATTTTTTGGCCATATACTACATCAGGGGCAAGTTGCGCCTGTCACCAAGTGCATTTAACCCTCAATGATGTGGTTGTTTTTTGGCTAAAGCCTACATCAGGGTGAAGCTGTCACACCAAGTGCATTTAACCAGCAATAGTCTGTTTATTTTTTGGCCATATACTACATCAGGGGCAAGCTGCGCCTGTCACCAAGTGCATTTAACCCTCAATGGTGTGGTTGTTTTTTGGCTAAAGCCTACATCAGGGTGAAGCTGTCACACCAAGTGCATTTAACCAGCAATAGTCTGTTAATTTTTTGGCCATATACTACATCAGGGGTAAGCTGTGCCTGTCACCAAGTGCATTTAACCCTCAATGGTGTGGTTGTTTTTTGGCTAAAGCCTACATCAGGGTGAAGCTGTCACACCAAGTGAATTTAACCAGCAATAGTCTGTTTATTTTTTGGCCATATACTACATCAGGGGCAAGCTGCGCCTGTCACCAAGTGCATTTAACCCTCAATGGTGTGGTTGTTTTTTGGCTAAAGCCTACATCAGGGTGATGCTGTCACACCAAGTGCATTTAACCAGCAATAGTCTGTTTATTTTTTTGGCCATATACTACATCAGGGGCAAGCTGCGCCCGTCACCAAGTGCATTTAACCCTCAGTAGTGTGGTTGGTCAAGCTGTCACACCAAGTGCATTTAACCAGCAATAGTGTGGTTATTTTTTGGCCATATCCCAGTCTAATTATGTCAGTAAATCTATACCTGTCACCCAGCGCCTAAATACTAGGCCTCAAATTTATATCCTGCTAAATCTGTCGTTACTGGTGTACTGTTCTGGCTGGGCAAGTTATTTAGTGTCTGTCAAAGCACATTTTTTTTTTCGGGGTCAAATACAATTCCCAATTTAGCAATTTCCTAATTTAGTGGTTTCTGCTGTATCAGAGCTATTTTAAATCTATCCCTAAAAGGGTATATAATATTCAAGGTGCACATAGGGTCATTCAGAATAACTTCACACACACGCTACTGTGCATTTCCAAGTCTAATTCTGTCAGTAAATCTATACCTGTCACCCAGCGCCTAAATACTAGGCCTCAAATTTATATTCCGCTAAATCTGTCGTTACTGGTGTACTGTTCTGGCTGGGCAAGTTATTTAGTGTCCGTCAAAGCACATTTTTTGTTCTGGGTTGAAATACAATTCCCAATTTAGCAATTTCCTAATTTAGTGGTTTCTGCTGTATCAGGCCTACTTTAAATACATCCCTAAAAGGGTATATAATATTCAAGGTGCACATAGGGTCATTCAGAATAACTTCACACACACGCTACTGTGCATTTCCAAGTCTAATTCCGTCAGTAAATCTATATCTGTCACCCAGCGCCTAAATACTAGGCCTCAAATTTATATTCCGCTAAATCTGTCGTTACTGGTGTACTGTTCTGGCTGGGCAAGTTATTTAGTGTCGTTCAAAGCACATTTTTTGTTCTGGGTTGAAATACAATTCCCAATTTAGCAATTTCATAATTTAGTGGTTTCTGCTGTATCAGAGCTATTTTAAATCTATCCCAAAAAGGGTATATAATATTCAAGGTGCACATAGGGTCATTCAGAATAACTTCACACACACGCTACTGTGCATTTCCAAGTCTAATTCTGTCAGTAAATCTATACCTGTCACCCAGCGCCTAAATACTAGGCCTCAAATTTATATTCCGCTAAATCTGTCGTTACTGGTGTACTGTTCTGGCTGGGCAAGTTATTTAGTGTCCGTCAAAGCACATTTTTTGTTCTGGGTTGAAATGCAATTCCCAATTTAGCAATTTCCTAATTTAGTGGTTTCTGCTGTATCAGGCCTACTTTAAATACATCCCTAAAAGGGTATATAATATTCAAGGTGCACATAGGGTCATTCAGAATAACTTCACACACACGCTACTGTGCATTTCCAAGTCTAATTCCGTCAGTAAATCTATATCTGTCACCCAGCGCCTAAATACTAGGCCTCAAATTTATATTCCGCTAAATCTGTCGTTACTGGTGTACTGTTCTGGCTGGGCAAGTTATTTAGTGTCCGTCAAAGCACATTTTTTGTTCTGGGTTGAAATACAATTCCCAATTTAGCAATTTCATAATTTAGTGGTTTCTGCTGTATCAGAGCTATTTTAAATCTATCCCAAAAAGGGTATATAATATTCAAGGTGCACATAGGGTCATTCAGAATAACTTCACACACACGCTACTGTGCATTTCCAAGTCTAATTCTGTCAGTAAATCTATACCTGTCACCCAGCGCCTAAATACTAGGCCTCAAATTTATATTCCGCTAAATCTGTCGTTACTGGTGTACTGTTCTGGCTGGGCAAGTTATTTAGTGTCCGTCAAAGCACATTTCTTGTTCTGGGTTGAAATGCAATTCCCAATTTAGCAATTTCCTAATTTAGTGGTTTCTGCTGTATCAGGCCTACTTTAAATACATCCCTAAAAGGGGATATAATATTCAAGGTGCACATAGGGTCATTCAGAATAATGACCCTATAGATTTACTGACTAATTCCGTCAGTAAATCTATACCTGTCACCCAGCGCCTAAATACTAGGCCTCAAATTTATATTCCGCTAAATCTGTCATTACTGGTGTACTCTCCTGGCTGGGCAAGTTATTTAGTGTCCGTCAAAGCACATTTTTTGTTCTGGGTTGAAATACAATTCCCAATTTAGCAATTTCCTAATTTAGTGGTTTCTGCTGTATCAGAGCTATTTTAAATCTATCCCTAAAAGGATATATAATATTCAAGGTGCACATAGGGTCATTCAGAATAACTTCACACACACGCTACTGTGCATTTCCAAGTCTAATTCTGTCAGTAAATCTATACCTGTCACCCAGCGCCTAAATACTAGGCCTCAAATTTATATTCCGCTAAATCTGTCGTTACTGGTGTACTGTTCTGGCTGGGCAAGTTATTTAGTGTCCGTCAAAGCACATTTTTTGTTCTGGGTTAAAATACAATTCCCAATTTAGCAATTTCCTAATTTAGTGGTTTCTGCTGTATCAGGCCTACTTTAAATACATCCCTAAAAGGGTATATAATATTCAAGGTGCACATAGGGTCATTCAGAATAACTTCACACACACGCTACTGTGCATTTCCAAGTCTAATTCCGTCAGTAAATCTATACCTGTTCCCCAGCGCCTAAATACTAGGCCTCAAATTTATATTCAGCTGAATTTGAATACAATACATTGGGCCAAATAATATTTTTGTTGTTGTGGTGAACGATAACAATGAGGAAAACATCTAGTAAGGGACGCGGACGTGGACATGGTCGTGGTGCTGTTAGTGAACCCTCTGGTGCTGGGAGAGGACGTGGCCGTTCTGCCACATCCACACGTCCTAGTGTACCAACTACATCAGGTCCCAGTAGCCGCCAGAATTTACAGCGATATATGGTGAGGCCCAATGCCGTTCTAAGGATGGTAAGGCCTGAGCAGGTACAGGCATTAGTCAATTGGGTGTCCGACAGTGGATCCAGCACGTTCACATTATCTCCCACCCAGTCTTCTGCAGAAAGCGCACAGATGGCGCCTGAAAACCAACCCCATCAGTCTGTCACATCACCCCCATGCATACCAGGGAAACTGTCTCAGCCTCAAGTTATGCAGCAGTCTCTTATGCTGTTTGAAGACTCTGCTGGCAGGGTTTCCCAAGGGCATCCACCTAGCCCTTCCCCAGCGGTGGAAGACATAGACTGCACTGACGCACAACCACTTATGTTTCCTGATGATGAGGACATGGGAATACCACCTCAGCATGTCTCTGATGATGACGAAACACAGGTGCCAACTGCTGCGTCTTTCTGCAGTGTGCAGACTGAACAGGAGGTCAGGGAGGAAGACTGGGTGGAAGACGATGCAGGGGACGATGAGGTCCTAGACCCCACATGGAATGAAGGTCGTGCCACTGACTTTCACAGTTCGAGGGAAGAGGCAGTGGTGAGACTGAGCCAACAGCGTAGCAAAAGAGGGAGCAGTGGGCAAAAGCCTAACACCCGCCGCCAAGAGACTCCGCCTGCTACTGACCGCCACCATCTGGGACCGAGCACCCCAAAGGCAGCTTCAAGGAGATCCCTGGCATGGCACTTCTTCAAACAATGTGCTGATGACAAGACCCGAGTGGTTTGCACGCTGTGCCATCAGAGCCTGAAGCGAGGCATTAACGTTCCGAACCTTAGCACAACCTGCATGACCAGGCACCTGCATGCAAAGCATGAACTGCAGTGGAGTAAACACCTTAAAAACAAGGAAGTCGCTCAGGCTCCCCCTGCTACCTCTTCTGCTGCTGCCGCCTTGGCCTCTTCTGCTGCTGCCGCCTCGGCCTCTTCCTCCGCCTCTGGAGGAACGTTGGCACCTGCCGCCCAGCAAACAAGGGATGTACCACCAACACCACCACCACCTCCGTCACCAAGCGTCTCAACCATGTCACACGGCAGCGTTCAGCTCTCCATCTCACAAACATTTGAGAGAAAGCGTAAATTCCCACCTAGCCACCCTCGATTCCTGGCCCTGAATGCCAGCATTTCTAAACTACTGGCCTATGAAATGCTGTCATTTAGGCTGGTGGACACAGACAGCTTCAAACAGCTCATGTCGCTTGCTGTCCCACAGTATGTTGTTCCCAGCCGCCACTACTTCTCCAAGAGAGCCGTGCCTTCCCTGCACAACCAAGTATCCGATAAAATCAAGTGTGCACTGCGCAATGCCATCTGTAGCAAGGTCCACCTAACCACAGATACGTGGACCAGTAAGCACGGCCAGGGATGCTATATCTCCCTAACTGCACACTGGGTAAATGTAGTGGCAGCTGGGCCCCAGGCGGAGAGCTGTTTGGTGCACGTCCTTCCGCCGCCAAGGATCGCAGGGCAACATTCTTTGCCTCCTGTTGCCACCTCCTCCTTCTCGGCTTCCTCCTCCTCTTCTTCCACCTGCTCATCCAGTCAGCCACACACCTTCACCACCAACTTCTGCATAGCCCGGGTTAAACGTCAGCAGGCCATTCTGAAACTCATATGTTTGGGGGACAGGCCCCACACCGCACAGGAGTTGTGGCGGGGTATAGAACAACAGACCGACGAGTGGTTGCTACCGGTGAGCCTCAAGCCCGGCCTGGTGGTGTGCGATAATGGGCGAAATCTCGTTGCAACTCTGGGACTAGCCGGTTTGACGCACATCCCTTGCCTGGCGCATGTGCTGAATTTGGTGGTGCAGAAGTTCATTCACAACTACCCCGACATGTCAGAGCTGCTGCATAAAGTGCGGGCCGTCTGTTCGCGCTTCCGGCGTTCACATCCTGCCGCTGCTCGCCTGTCTGCGCTACAGCGTAACTTCGGCCTTCCCGCTCACCGCCTCATATGCGACGTGCCCACCAGGTGGAACTCCACCTTGCACATGCTGGACAGACTGTGCGAGCAGCAGCAGGCCATAGTGGAGTTTCAGCTGCAGCACGCACGGGTCAGTCGCACTGCGGAACAGCACCACTTCACCACCAATGACTGGGCCTCCATGCGATACCTGTGTGCCCTGTTGCGCTGTTTCGAGTACTCCACCAACATGGCCAGTGGCGATGACGCCGTTATCAGCGTTACAATACCACTTCTATGTCTCCTTGAGAAAACACTTAGGGCGATGATGGAAGAGGAGGTGGCCCAGGAGGAGGAGGAGGAGGAAGAGGGGTCATTTTTAGCACTTTCAGGCCAGTCTCTTCGAAGTGACTCAGAGGGAGGTTTTTGGCAACAGCAGAGGCCAGGTACAAATGTGGCCAGCCAGGGCCCACTACTGGAGGACGAGGAGGAGGAGGAGGTGGAGGAGGATGAGGATGAAGCATGGTCACAGCGGGGTGGCACCCAACGCAGCTCGGGCCCATCACTGGTGCGTGGCTGGGGGGAAAGGCAGGACGATGACGATACGCCTCCCACAGAGGACAGCTTGTCCTTACCCCTGGGCAGCCTGGCACACATGAGCGACTACATGCTGCAGTGCCTGCGCAACGACAGCAGAGTTGCCCACATTTTAACCTGTGCGGACTACTGGGTTGCCACCCTGCTGGATCCACGCTACAAAGACAATGTGCCCACCTTACTTCCTGCACTGGAGCGTGATAGGAAGATGCGCGAGTACAAGCGCACGTTGGTAGACGCGCTACTTAGAGCATTTCCAAATGTCACAGGGGAACAAGTGGAAGCCCAAGGCCAAGGCAGAGGAGGAGCAAGAGGTCGCCAAGGCAGCTGTGTCACGGCCAGCTCCTCTGAGGGCAGGGTTAGCATGGCAGAGATGTGGAAAAGTTTTGTCAACACGCCACAGCTAACTGCACCACCACCTGATACGCAACGTGTTAGCAGGAGGCAACATTTCACTAACATGGTGGAACAGTACGTGTGCACACCCCTCCACGTACTGACTGATGGTTCGGCCCCATTCAACTTCTGGGTCTCTAAATTGTCCACGTGGCCAGAGCTAGCCTTTTATTAAATCAGATGTTTCTTTATTAACATTTTTTAGCCATATTCTATCACATTAACATGACATTTCTTTCAGGTCGCAGACCTATACCATATCTGTCACACATATAATATATACCATATACATTATATTACACATATCCATAAAAGACATGGCATGAATCTTCAGAGAAACCCAGGTATCAAAACATTTCTAACGCGATTACTAATATTCTCCATGAACAACAAGACCCATAACCCACCCCCCTCCCATTCCCAATAAGGCAGGGCGCATATATAGTCACCTCTTTTATTCCAACATTCCCGGGGTGTCGGCACCACAATACCCCTCAGTAAACCATCTTCCACCATCAAGTTCCAACCCCCGATATTCCATAAGACATCACAATCCAGCGGCCATCTTCCCATACAGCCACACTCCAATGCCAGGTAACCCACTCACCAACACGCATCTGTATATACACCACACACCTGTTACCACCCAATTTCCTATGTATCCTCTATCCTCACTGCATTCACCTCATACAGAAAAATTCCTTGTAAGCGCCAACCATGAGCTGCAGCACCCAGAATTATCGATCCAGCTGCCCCAGATTGCTTCAAATTTGGACAGACATTTCCTTTTTTGATATACTCCTCTTTCTAAGCGAATCACTATATTTAATCTAGCAATATATTCTGATATGTCAGGAGGTATGGTTTGGATCCACTTTGCTGCCAATGTTTTCCTAGCTTGATACAGCATTCTTCCTATACCAGTAGTTACAACAGATTGTAAATTATCATCCGGTATCAAGCCTAATACACACAGTTTGGGATCTAACTTAAGATTAGCACTGTACACCTTGTTCACCAAGTGTAGTACTGCTTTCCAATAAGATGTCAGTGATGAGCATGTCCACAGCATGTGCAATAGGTCAGCCTCAATACTTCCACACTTCGGACAGGCCGGGCTATCTCTATAGCCTATTTTGTGCAAAAATACTGGGGTCTTGTACACCCTATGTATTAAATACAGATGGGATAGACGCGCCGCCTCACTAAGGGATAAAGTAGGGGTACGTTCCACCACTTCTGTCCACTGCTCATCAGTGAGATCTCTTTCCCACTGACGTCTACTTGTTAACGGATATCCCTTAAGGAAGTCCTCTAATAGGGCCTGATACACCATGGAGATTGCTCCCCTCACTGATCCAGCCGCAATCACTACATTTAATGTCTGGTTTGATATAAATGTTACCGGGGCTATCTTAGACTGAGCTTCTAAAGCATGCCTAAGTTGCAAATATCGATAAAACTGTGAGGAGGGCAGCCCAAATTCAGAGCACAATTGTTGATATTGTTTTAGGATTCCATTAGAGTAAATATGGCTCAGATTCCACACCCCTTTATTATTCCACTGAGAGAATCCAGTCAGGCTAGTCAGTTCCTGAAGTGCAGGGTTATGCCATATAGGCGAGATGTTCATTAACCCTGTTATCCCTAAAATACTCTTTACCTTATTCCATACTTTTCTCATAAGTAGCAAGGTCGGGATATTTCCCAATTCTTCACTTATTTCTCCTTCAATAGCTGTCAGCGGGGGAGACCTATTTGCAGCCCACCTTACCAACCGACCACTCTTCCCTCCCATGTCATCTATTACCCCCCACCCTTTAAAATGTTGGAGTTGGGCCGATAAGAAGTAAAGCATAGGGTTGGGTAAAGCCAGACCACTGGCTTCTTTATTCCTTTGCAGGATTTTGTATCTTATTCTTCCTCTATTATTTTTCCAAATAAAAAACTGGAACAACTGTTGTATTTTATGGAAGTAGTGCACTGGGATCCATATGGGGGAATTATGTAAGATAAAAAGCAGCTGAGGCATGAATATCATTTTAAGCAAATTGCCTCTTCCGATCATAGAGAGCTAGCCTTTTATGCCTTGGAGGTGCTGGCCTGCCCGGCGGCCAGCGTTTTGTCTGAACGTGTATTCAGCACGGCAGGGGGCGTCATTACAGACAAACGCAGCCGCCTGTCTACAACCAATGTGGACAAGCTGACGTTCATAAAAATGAACCAGGCATGGATCCCACAGGACCTGTCCGTCCCTTGTCTAGATTAGACATTAACTACCTCCCCTTAACCATATATTATTGTACTCCAGGGCACTTCCTCATTCAATCCTATTTTTATTTTCATTTTACCATTATATTGCGAGGCTACCCAAAGTTGAATGAACCTCTCCTATGTCTGGGTGTCGGGGCTTAAATATATGCCAATGGACTGTTCCAATGTTGGGTGACGTGAAGCCTGATTCTCTGCTAGGACATGCAGACTAATTCTCTGCTGACATGAAGCCAGATCCTCTGTTACGGGACCTCTCTCCTCTGCCTGGGTGCTGGGCCTAAATATCTGACAATGGACTGTTGCAGTGGTGGCTGACATGAAGCCTGATTTTCTGCTATGACATGCAGACTGATTCTCTGCTGACATGAAGCCAGATCCTCTGTTACGGGACCTCTCTCCTCTGCCTGCGTGCTGGGCCTAAATATATGCCAATGGACTGTTGCACTGGTGGCTGACGTGAAGCCTGATTCTCTGCTATGACATGCAGACTAATTCTCTGCTGACATGAAGCCAGATTCTCTGTTACGGGACCTCTCTCCTCTGCCTGGGTGCTTGGCCTAAATATCTGACGATGGACTGTTGCAGTGGTGGCTGACGTGAAGCCTGATTTTCTGCTATGACATGCAGACTAATTCTCTGCTGACATGAATCCAGATTCTCTGTTACGGGACCTCTCTCCTCTGCCTGCGTGCTGGGCCTAAATATATGCCAATGGACTGTTGCACTGGTGGCTGACGTGAAGCCTGATTCTCTGCTATGACATGCAGACTAATTCTCTGCTGACATGAAGCCAGATTCTCTGTTACAGGACCTCTCTCCTCTGCCTGGGTGCTTGGCCTAAATATCTGACGATGGACTGTTGCAGTGGTGGCTGACGTGAAGCCTGATTTTCTGCTATGACATGCAGACTAATTCTCTGCTGACATGAATCCAGATTCTCTGTTACGGGACCTCTCTCCTCTGCCTGCGTGCTGGGCCTAAATATATGCCAATGGACTGTTGCACTGGTGGCTTACGTGAAGCCTGATTCTCTGCTATGACATGCAGACTAATTCTCTGCTGACATGAAGACAGATTCTCTGTTACGGGACCTCTCTCCTCTGCCTGTGTGCTGGGCCTAAATATCTGACAATGGACTGTTGCAGTGGTGGCTGACGTGAAGCCTGATTCTCTGCTATGACATGCAGACTGATTCTCTGCTGACATGAAGCCAGATTCTCTGTTACGGGACCTCTCTCCTCTGCCTGGGTGCTGGGCCTAAATATATGCCAATGGACTGTTGCAGTGGTGGCTGACGTGAAGCCTGATTCTCTGCTATGAAATGCAGACTGATTCTGTGCTGACATGAAGACAGATTCTCTGTTACGGGACCTCTCTCCTCTGCCTGGGTGCTGGGCCTAAATATATGCCAATGGACTGTTGCAGTGATGGCTGACGTGAAGCCTGATTCTCTGCTATGACATGCAGACTGATTCTCTGCTGACATGAAGCCAGATCCTCTCTTACGGGACCTCTCTCCTCTGCCTGGGTGCTGGGCCTAAATATCTGACAATTGACTGTTGCAGTGGTGGCTGACGTGAAGCCTGATTCTCTGCTAGGACATGCAGACTGATTCTCTGCTGACATAAAGCCAGATCCTCTGTTATGGGACCTCTCTCCTCTGCCTGGGTGCTGGGCCTAAATTTATGAAAATGGACTGTTACAGTGGTGGGTGACGTGAAGCCTGATTCTCTACTATGATGTGAAGACTGATTCTCTGCTGACATGAAGCCAGATTGTCTGTTACGGGACCTCTCTCCTCTGCCTGGGTGCTGGGCCTAAATATCTGACAATGGACTGTTGCATTGGTGGCTGACGTGAAGCCTGATTCTCTGCTATGATATGAAGACAGATTCTCTGCTGACATGAAACCAGATTGTCTGCTACGGGACCTCTCTCCTCTGCCTGGGTGCTGGGCCTAAATTTATGAAAATGGACTGTTACAGTGGTTGGTGACGTGAAGCCTGATTCTCTGCTATGACATGAAGACTGATTCTCTGCTGACATGAAGCCAGATTGTCTGTTACGGGACCTCTCTCCTCTGCCAGGGTGCTGGGCCTAAATTATGAAAATGGACTGTTACAGTGGTGGGTGACGTGAAGCCTGATTCTCTGCTATGACATGAAGACTGATTCTCTGCTGACATGAAGCCAGATTGTCTGTTACGGGACCTCTCTCCTCTGCCTGGGTGCTGGGCCTAAATTATGAAAATGGACTGTTACAGTGGTGGGTGACGTGAAGCCTGATTCTCTGCTATGATATGAAGACTGATTCTCTGCTGACATGAAGCCAGATTGTCTGTTACGGGACCTCTCTCCTCTGCCTGGGTGCTGGGCCTAAATTTATGAAAATGGACTGATGCAGTGGTGGGTGACGTGAAGCCTGATTCTCTGCTATGATATGAAGACTGATTCTCTGCTGGCATGAAGCCAGATTCTGTGTTACGGAACCTCTCTCCTCTGCCTGGGTGCTTGGCCTAAATTTATTAAAATGGACTGTTGCAGTGGTGGCTGACGTGAAGCCTGATTCTCTGCTATGACATGCAGACTGATTCTCTGCTGACATGAAGACAGATTGTCTGTTACGGGACCTCTCTCCTCTGCCTGGGTGCTGGGCCTAAATATCTGACAATGGACTGTTGCAGTGGTGGCTGACATGAAGCCTGATTCTCTGCTAGGACATGCAGACTGATTCTCTGCTGACATGAAGCCAGATCCTCTGTTACGGGACCTCTCTCCTCTGCCTGGGTGCTGGGCCTAAATTTATGAAAATGGACTGTTGCAGTGGTGGGTGACCTGAAGCCTGATTCTCTGCTATGATATGAAGACTGATTCTCTGCTGACATGAAGCCAGATTCTCTGTTACGGGACCTCTCTCCTCTGCCTGGGTGCTGGGCCTAAATATCTGACAATGGACTGTTGCATTGGTGGCTGACGTGAAGTCTGATTCTCTGCTATGATATGAAGACTGATTCTCTGCTGACATGAAGCCAGATTGTCTGTTACGGGACCTCTCTCCTCTGCCTGGGTGCTGGGCCTAAATTTATGAAAATGGACTGTTGCAGTGGTGGGTGACGTGAAGCCTGATTCTCTGCTATGACATGAAGACTGATTCTCTGCTGACATGAAGCCAGATTGTCTGTTACGGGACCTCTCTCCTCTGCCTGGGTGCTGGCCTAAATTTATGAAAATGGACTGATGCAGTGGTGGGTGACGTGAAGCCTGATTCTCTGCTATGATATGAAGACTGATTCTCTGCTGACATGAAGCCAGATTCTGTGTTACGGAACCTCTCTCCTCTGCCTGGGTGCTTGGCCTAAATTCATAAAAATGGACTGTTGCAGTGGTGGCTGACGTGAAGCCTGATTCTCTGCTATGACATGCAGACTGATTCTCTGCTGACATGAAGCCAGATCCTCTCTTACGGGACCTCTCTCCTCTGCCTGGGTGCTGGGCCTAAATATCTGACAATTGACTGTTGCAGTGGTGGCTGACGTGAAGCCTGATTCTCTGCTAGGACATGCAGACTGATTCTCTGCTGACATAAAGCCAGATCCTCTGTTATGGGACCTCTCTCCTCTGCCTGGGTGCTGGGCCTAAATTTATGAAAATGGACTGTTACAGTGGTGGGTGACGTGAAGCCTGATTCTCTACTATGATGTGAAGACTGATTCTCTGCTGACATGAAGCCAGATTGTCTGTTACGGGACCTCTCTCCTCTGCCTGGGTGCTGGGCCTAAATATCTGACAATGGACTGTTGCATTGGTGGCTGACGTGAAGCCTGATTCTCTGCTATGACATGAAGACTGATTCTCTGCTGACATGAAGCCAGATTGTCTGTTACGGGACCTCTCTCCTCTGCCTGGGTGCTGGGCCTAAATTTATGAAAATGGACTGTTACAGTGGTGGGTGACGTGAAGCCTGATTCTCTGCTATGACATGAAGACTGATTCTCTGCTGACATGAAGCCAGATTGTCTGTTACGGGACCTCTCTCCTCTGCCTGGGTGCTGGGCCTAAATATCTGACAATGGACTGTTGCATTGGTGGCTGACTTGAAGCCTGATTCTCTGCTATGATATGAAGACTGATTCTCTGCTGACATGAAGCCAGATTGTCTGTTACGGGACCTCTCTCCTCTGCCTGGGTGCTGGGCCTAAATTTATGAAAATGGACTGATGCAGTGGTGGGTGATGTGAAGCCTGATTCTCTGCTATGATATGAAGACTGATTCTCTGCTGACATGAAGCCAGATTCTGTGTTACGGAACCTCTCTCCTCTGCCTGGGTACTTGGCCTAAATTTATGAAAATGGACTGTTGCAGTGGTGGCTGACGTGAAGCCTGATTCTCTGCTATGACATGCAGACTGATTCTCTGATGACATGAAGCCAGAATCTCTGTTAAGGGACCTCTCTCCTCTGCCTGGGTGCCTGGGACTAAATATCTGAGAATGGACTGTTCCAGTGGTGGGCGACGTGAAGCCAGATTCTCTGCTATGGGACCTCTCTCCAATTGATTTTGGTTAATTTTTATTTATTTAATTTAAATTTTAATTCATTTCCCTAGTCCACATTTGTTTGCAGGGGATTTACCTACATGTTGCTGCCTTTTGCAGCCCTCTAGCCCTTTCCTGGGCTGTTTTACAGCCTTTTTAGTGCCGAAAAGTTCGGGTCCCCATTGACTTCACTGGGGTTCGGGACGAAGTTCGGATCGGGTTCGGATCCCGAACCCGAACATTTTCGGGAAGTTCGGCCGAACTTCTCGAACCCGAACATCCAGGTGTCCGCTCAACTCTATTGGTGACATTAACCCATTTCTGGCGATGAAAAAGCCCTGCTCTGCGTAGGTGACAAGGACTTAAATTTCAAAAATTAATCTTTAATTGGCCCTTTTATTTGATCCTTCTGCTTTAATAACTTGTCCCACATTTCCACTCCATCCCATTGCAGCCATTGACCTCCCTAGGATGAGGTCTCCCTTTCTCGCGCTCTCTCTCCGGTATGGAACCCTTATTCGCTGATAACCGTAATCAACATGGTAGGCTCAGAAAAGAACATTGAAAGTTGATCAGGCAGAAGTTATCTAGAGTCAACAAAGCGGCAGCAGGGCCTCTCCTGGCTAACGTTTCCAAATCCTAAATACCCCAGTGACATTCTTCTATAATTTTTTAATTAATCATTCAAATGACAGGGCATCTTAAGAGTCCTGCATTGTTATTTATCGTCACTACCTCCCCCAGTCGGGACTGGGTAATTTCCACGCGCCCCCTCCTTTCCTTCAATTCTTCAGTTTTAATAGCTTCTCCCACATTTCCACTCGATCACTATTAAATGTCATCCATTGACCTGCCTTGGATGTGGTCTCTCTTTCTCACGCTTTGTCTCCGGCGTGGAACCCTGATTCGCCGCTAACCGTGATCAACAGGGTAGGCGCAGAAAAGAACATCAGAAGTTGATAGAGCAGATATCCAGTTGGATCGTGAACATCACTGGGACATGTGACATGCGACATGGTAGGGCAGTATGTTTGCACACGCCTACACAAACTGACTGATGGGTCTTCCCTCTGCAACTACTGGGTCTCCAAATTGGGCACATGGCCTGGGCTTGCCCTTTACGCCTTGGAGGCACTGACCTGCCCTGCAGCCAGGGTATCGTCTGAACGTTTGTTTAGCACGGCTGGAGGGGGTTATCACAGGTTATATTTCCCAATGTTTTGGGGTGTACCCTAATTTAAAATAAATAACTTAATTAAACCCAAAAACCAGTGTTAGCTACCTCCTCCACCGCCACTTCCACCTACACAGCCACATCCACTGCCTCCTCAACCTCTTTCTCCATATGGACCTCGTCCTCCTAGATCAAGTTTTTTTATTGTTATGTATTTTATGTTATTTAACCACTTCAGCCCCGCTAGGTGAAACCCCCTTCATGACCAGAGCACTTTTTACACTTCGGCACTACACTCCTTTCACCGTTTATCGCTCGGTCATGCAACTTACCACCCAAATGAATTTTACCTCCTTTTCTTCTCACTAATGGAGCTTTCATTTGGTGGTATTTTATTGCTGCTGACATTTTTACTTTTTTTGTTATTAATCAAAATGTAACGATTTTTCTGCAAAAAAATGACATTTTTCACTTTCAGCTGTAAAATTTTGCAAAAAAAACGACATCCATATATACATTTTTCGCCAAATTTATTGTTCTACATGTCTTTGATAAAAAAAAAATGTTTGGGCAAAAAAAAATAGTTTGGGTAAAAGTTATAGCATTTACAAACTATGGTACAAAAATGTGAATTTCCGCTTTTTGAAACAGCTCTGACTTTCTGAGCACCTGTCATGATTCCTGAGGTTCTACAATGCCCAAACAGTAGAAAACCCCCACAAATGACCCCATTTCGGAAAGTAGACACCCTAAGGTATTCGCTGATGGGCATAGTGAGTTCATAGAACTTTTTATTTTTTGTCACAAGTTAGCGGAAAATGATGATGATTTTATTTTTATTTTTTTTTCTTACAAAGTCAAATGCCAACTTTGTATAAAAAAATGGGAAAAGTTGTCTTTTGCCAAGATATTTCTCTCATCCAGCATGGGTATATGTAAAATGACACCCCAAAACACATTCCCCAACTTCTCCTGAGTACGGCGATACCAGATGTGTCACACTTTTTTGCTGCCAAGGTGGGCAAAGGGGCACATATTCCAAAGTGCACCTTTTGGATTTCACCGGTCATTTTTTACACATTTTGATTGCAAAGTTCTTCTCACACATTTGGGCCCCTAAATTGCCAGGGCAGTATAACTACGCCACAAGTGACCCCATTTTGGAAAGAAGACACCCCAAGGTATTCCGTGAGGGGCACGGCGAGTTCCTAGAATTTTTTATTTTTTGTCACAAGTTAGCGGAAAATGATGATTTTTTTTTTCTCTTTTTTCCTTACAAAGTCTCATATTCCACTAACTTGCGACAAAAAATAAAAGATTCTAGGAACTCGCCATGCCCCTCACGGAATATCTTGGGGTGTCTTCTTTACAAAATGGGGTCACTTGTGGCGTAGTTATACTGCCCTGGCAATTTAGGGGCCCAAATATGTGAGAAGTAACTTGCAATCAAAATGTGTAAAAAATGGCCTGCAAAATCTGAAATGTGCACTTTGGAATATGTGCCCCTTTGCCCACCTTGTCAGCAAAAAAGTGTGACACATCTGGTATCGCCGTACTCAGGAGAAGTTGGGGAATGTGTTTTGGGGTGTCATTTTACATATACCCATGCTGGGTGAGAAAAATATCTTGGTCAAATGCCAACTTTGTATAAAAAAATGGGAAAAGTTGTCTTTTGCCAAGATATTTCTCTCACCCAGCATGGGTATATGTAAAATGACACCCCAAAACACATCCCCCAACTTCTCCTGAGTACGGCGATACCAGATGTGTCACACTTTTTTGCTGCCAAGGTGGGCAAAGGGGCACATATTCCAAAGTGCACCTTTTGGATTTCACCGGTCATTTTTTACACATTTTGATTGCAAAGTTCTTCTCACACATTTGGGCCCCTAAATTGCCAGGGCAGTATAACTACGCCACAAGTGACCCCATTTTGTAAAGAAGACACCCCAAGATATTCCGTGAGGGGCATGGCGAGTTCCTAGAATCTTTTATTTTTTGTCGCAAGTTAGTGGAATATGAGACTTTGTAAGGAAAAAAGAAAAAAAAAAGAAAAATCATCATTTTCCGCTAACTTGTGACAAAAAAGAAAAAATTCTAGGAACTCGCCGTGCCCCTCACGGAATACCTTGGGGTGTCTTCTTTCCAAAATGGGGTCACTTGTGGCGTAGTTATACTGCCCTGGCAATTTAGGGGCCCAAATGTGTAAGAAGTACCTTGCAATCAAAATGTGTAAAAAATGGCCTGTGAAATCCGAAAGGTGCACTTTGGAATATGTGCCCCTTTGCCCACCTTGGCAGCAAAAAAGTGTGACACATCTGGTATCGCCGTACTCAGGAGAAGTTGGGGAATGTGTTTTGGGGTGTCATTTTACATATACCCATGCTGGATGAGAGAAATATCTTGGCAAAAGACAACTTTTCCCATTTTTTATACAAAGTTGGCATTTGACCAAGATATTTTTCTCACCCAGCATGGGTATATGTAAAATGACACCCCAAAACACATTCCCCAACTTCTCCTGAGTACGGCGATACCAGATGTGTGACACTTTTTTGCAGCCTAGATGCGCAAAGGGGCCCAAATTCCTTTTAGGAGGGCATTTTTAGACATTTGGATCCCAGACTTCTTCTCACACTTTCGGGCCCCTAAAAAGCCAGGGCAGTATAAATACCCCACATGTGACCCCACTTTGGAAAGAAGACACCCCAAGGTATTCAATGAGGGGCCTGGCGAGTTCCTAGAAATTTTTTATTTTTTGCATAAGTTAGCGGAAATTGATTTTTTTGGTTTTTTTCTCACAAAGTCTCACTTTCCGCTAACTTAGGACAAAATTTTCAATCTTTCATGGACTCAATATGCCCCTCAGCGAATACCTTGGGGAGTCTTCTTTCCGAAATGGGGTCACATGTGGGGTATTTATACTGCCCTGGAGAAGAAGTCTGGAATATAAATGTCTAAAAATGTTTACGCATTTGGATTCCGTGAGGGGTATGGTGAGTTCATGTGAGATTTTATTTTTTGACACAAGTTAGTAGAATATGAGACTTAGTAAGAAAAACAAAACAAAAACAAACAAAAAATTTCCGCTAACTTGTGCCAAAAAAAAAGTCTGAATGGAGCCTTACAGGGGGGGGGGGGGGGGTGATCAATGACAGGGGGGTGATCAATGACAGGGGGGTGATCAATGACAGGGGGGTAATCACCCATATAGACTCCCGGATCACCCCCTTGTCATTGATCACCCCCCTGGTAAGGCTCCATTCAGACGTCCGTATAATTTTTACGGATCCATGGATCGGATCCGCAAAACACATGCGGACGTCTGAATGGAGCCTTACAGGGGGGTTATCAATGACAGGGGGTGATCAGGGTGATCAGGGTGATCACCCCCCTGTCACTGATCACCCCCCCTGTAAGGCTCCATTCAGACATCCGCATGATTTTTTACGGATCCATGGATACATGGATCGGATCCACAAAACACATGCGGACGTCTGAATGGAGCCTTACAGGGGGGTTATCAATGACAGGGGGTGATCAGGGTGATCACCCCCCTGTCACTGATCACCCCCCCTGTAAGGCTCCATTCAGACATCCGCATGATTTTTTACGGATCCATGGATACATGGATCGGATCCACAAAACACATGCGGACGTCTGAATGGAGCCTTACAGGGGGGTTATCAATGACAGGGGGTGATCAGGGTGATCAGGGTGATCACCCCCCTGTCACTGATCACCCCCCCTGTAAGGCTCCATTCAGACATCCGCATGATTTTTTACGGATCCATGGATACATGGATCGGATCCACAAAACACATGCGGACGTATGAATGGAGCCTTACAGGGGGGTTATCAATGACAGGGGGTGATCAGGGTGATCAGGGTGATCACCCCCCTGTCACTGATCACCCCCCCTGTAAGGCTCCATTCAGACATCCGCATGATTTTTTACGGATACATGGATACATGGATCGGATCCACAAAACACATGCGGACGTCTGAATGGAGCCTTACAGGGGGGTTATCAATGACAGGGGGTGATCAGGGTGATCAGGGTGATCACCCCCCTGTCACTGATCACCCCCCCTGTAAGGCTCCATTCAGACATCCGCATGATTTTTTACGGATCCATGGATACATGGATCGGATCCACAAAACACATGCGGACGTCTGAATGGAGCCTTACAGGGGGGTTATCAATGACAGGGGGTGATCAGGGTGATCAGGGTGATCACCCCCCTGTCACTGATCACCCCCCTGTAAGGCTCCATTCAGACATCCGCATGATTTTTTACGGATCCATGGATACATGGATCGGATCCACAAAACACATGCGGAAGTATGAATGGAGCCTTACAGGAGGGTTATCAATGACAGGGGGTGATCAGGGTGATCACCCCCCTGTCACTGATCACCCCCCCTGTAAGGCTCCATTCAGACATCCGCATGATTTTTTACGGATCCATGGATACATGGATCGGATCCACAAAACACATGCGGACGTCTGAATGGAGCCTTACAGGGGGGTTATCAATGACAGGGGGTGATCAGGGTGATCACCCCCCTGTCACTGATCACCCCCCCTGTAAGGCTCCATTCAGACATCCGCATGATTTTTTACGGATCCATGGATACATGGATCGGATCCACAAAACACATGCGGACGTCTGAATGGAGCCTTACAGGGGGGTTATCAATGACAGGGGGTGATCAGGGTGATCAGGGTGATCACCCCCCTGTCACTGATCACCCCCCCTGTAAGGCTCCATTCAGACATCCGCATGATTTTTTACGGATCCATGGATACATGGATCGGATCCACAAAACACATGCGGACGTATGAATGGAGCCTTACAGGGGGGTTATCAATGACAGGGGGTGATCAGGGTGATCAGGGTGATCACCCCCCTGTCACTGATCACCCCCCCTGTAAGGCTCCATTCAGACATCCGCATGATTTTTTACGGATACATGGATACATGGATCGGATCCACAAAACACATGCGGACGTCTGAATGGAGCCTTACAGGGGGGTTATCAATGACAGGGGGTGATCAGGGTGATCAGGGTGATCACCCCCCTGTCACTGATCACCCCCCCTGTAAGGCTCCATTCAGACATCCGCATGATTTTTTACGGATCCATGGATACATGGATCGGATCCACAAAACACATGCGGACGTCTGAATGGAGCCTTACAGGGGGGTTATCAATGACAGGGGGTGATCAGGGTGATCAGGGTGATCACCCCCCTGTCACTGATCACCCCCCCTGTAAGGCTCCATTCAGACATCCGCATGATTTTTTACGGATCCATGGATACATGGATCGGATCCACAAAACACATGCGGAAGTCTGAATGGAGCCTTACAGGGGGGTTATCAATGACAGGGGGTGATCAGGGTGATCACCCCCCTGTCACTGATCACCCCCCCTGTAAGGCTCCATTCAGACATCCGCATGATTTTTTACGGATCCATGGATACATGGATCGGATCCACAAAACACATGCGGACGTATGAATGGAGCCTTACAGGGGGGTTATCAATGACAGGGGGTGATCAGGGTGATCAGGGTGATCACCCCCCTGTCACTGATCACCCCCCCTGTAAGGCTTCATTCAGACATCCGCATGATTTTTTACGGATACATGGATACATGGATCGGATCCACAAAACACATGCGGACGTCTGAATGGAACCTTACAGGGGGGTTATAAATGACAGGGGGTAATCAGGGTGATCAGGGTGATCACCCCCCTGTCACTGATCACCCCCCCTGTAAGGCTCCATTCAGACATCCGCATGATTTTTTTACGGATCCATGGATACATGGATCGGATCCACAAAACACATGCGGACGTCTGAATGGAGCCTTACAGGGGGGTTATCAATGACAGGGGGTGATCAGGGTGATCACCCCCCTGTCACTGATCACCCCCCCAGTAAGGCTCCATTCAGACATCCGCATGATTTTTTACGGATCCATGGATACCTGGATCGGATCCACAACACACATGCGGACGTCTGAATGGAGCCTTACAGGGGGGTTATCAATGACAGGGGGTGATCAGGGTGATCACCCCCCTGTCACTGATCACCCCCCCTGTAAGGCTCCATTCAGACATCCGCATGATTTTTTACGGATCCATGGATACATGGATCGGATCCACAAAACACATGCGGACGTCTGAATGGAGCCTTACAGGGGGGTTATCAATGACAGGGGGTGATCAGGGTGATCAGGGTGATCACCCCCCTGTCACTGATCACCCCCCCTGTAAGGCTCCATTCAGACATCCGCATGATTTTTTACGGATCCATGGATACATGGATCGGATCCACAAAACACATGCGGACGTCTGAATGGAGCCTTACAGGGGGGTGATCAATGACAGGGGGGTGATCAGGGAGTGTATATGGGTGATCACCCGCCTGTCATTGATCACCCCCTGTAAGGCTCCATTCAGACGTCCGCATGTGTTTTTGCGGATCCGATCCATGTATCCATGGATCCGTAAAAATCATGCGGACGTCTGAATGGAGCCTTACAGGGGGGTGATCAATGACAGGGGGGTGATCAATGACAGGGGGTGATCAGGGAGTGTATATGGGTGATCACCCGCCTGTCATTGATCACCCCCCTGTAAGGCTCCATTTAGACGTCCGTATGCGTTTTGCGGATCCGATCCATGTATCCGTGGATACGTAAAAATCATACGGACATCTGAACGGAGCCTGACAGGGGGGTGATTAATGACAGGGCGGTGATCAATGACAGGGGGGTGATCAGGGAGTTTATATGGGGTGATCATGGGTGATCAGGGGTTTATAAGGGGTTAATAAGTGACGGGGGGGGTGTAGTGTAGTGTGGTGTTTGGTGCGACTTTACTGACCTACCTGAGTCCTCTGGTGGTCGATCCTAACAAAAGGGACCACCAGAGGACCAGGTAGGAGGTATATTAGACGCTGTTATGAAAACAGCGTCTAATATACCTGTTAGGGGTTAAAAAATTCGGATCTCCAGCCTGCCAGCGAGCGATCGCCGCTGGCAGGCTGGAGATCCACTCGCTTACCTTCCATTCCTGTGAGCGCGCGCGCCTGTGTGCGCGCGTTCACAGGAAATCCCGGCCCTCGCGAGATGACGCATATATGCGTGACTCTGCGCAGGGCCGCCACCTCCGGACCGCACATCTGCGTTAGGCGGTCCGGAGGTGGTTAAAGTCATTTCCCTATCCACATTTGTTTGCAGAGCACTTGCCATGCTCTTAACCACATTTTGCTGGCATTTGCAGCCCTCTAGCCCTTTCCATGACATTTTTAGAGCCATTTTAGTGCTCAAAAGTTCAGGTCCCCATTAACTTCAATGGGTTTCGGGGTCAAGTTTGGGTCCCGAACTCGAACTTTTTTGTGAAGTTTGGTCGAACCCGTCGAATCCGAACATGCCGGTGTCCGCTCAACTCTACTTATTAGACGATGTGTGGTGATGTGAGAAATAGCCTTTTTTGGCGTGTATTGGTGGAAAACAAAACGTATTGATTGCCGTTCAACGGTGCAGTTATATGTTCTAAAGCCTTTTTTGGGGTGTATTAGTGGAAAAAAATAAGGGCTCATTTGCCATTAAACGTTGCAGTAATATGTTCTAAAGTCTTTTTGGAGGTGTATTAGTGCAAAAAAAGGGCTTATTAGACGATGTGTGGTGAAGTGAGAAAAATATAGCATTTTTTGGAGTGTACTGGTGGAAAACAAAATATTATTCGCCGTTCAGCTATGTAGTTATATGTTCTAAAGTCTTTTTTGAGGTGTATAAGTGGAAAAAAAATAAGGGCTTATTTGCCGTTAAGCGGTGCAGTTATATGTTTCAAAGCCTTTTTTGGAGGTGTATTAGTGAAAAAAAAAAGGGCTTATTAGAAAATGTGTGGTGAAGTGAGAAAATTATAGCCTTTTTTGGTGTGTATTGGTGGAAAACAAAAAGTATTATTTGCTGTTCAGCGTTGCAGTTATATGTTCTAATGCCTTTTTTGGGGTGTATATGAGTGGAAAAAAAAATTAAGGGCTTATTTGTCTTTAAGCTGTGCAGTTATATGTTCTAAAGTATTTTTTGGAGGTGTATTAGTGCAAAAAAAAGGGCTTATTAGACGATGTGTGGTGAAGTGAGAAAATGATATCCTTTTTTGCGTGTATTGGTGGAAAACAAAAAGTTTCATTTGCCATTCAGTGGTGCAGTTCTTTGTTCTAAAGCCTTTTTTGGAGTGTGTTAGTGGAAAAAGATAAGAACTTATTTGCCGTTAAGAGGTGCAGTTATATGTTCTAAAACCTTTTTTGGAGGTGTGTTAGTGAAAAAAATCTGGCTTATTAGCCATTGTGTGGTGCAGTGAGAAAATGACAGCCTTTTTTGGGGTGTATTAATTTCATTTTTATTTATTTATTTGATCTAATAGTATGTTAGACAGAGAAGTGACAGGTCCTGCACAAGGTAGAGGCAGAAGCCTAAATGTTTCTGGTGCAGTCACAGGTCACAGCAGAGTAAGGGGGACATGGCTAAATCAGTCACTTCGAGAGGCCTGAGTTCCCAGTGTCATCTAGAGGTCATGTCGTGACCAGCATCCCAGCGGTTCTTGAATAATTGACTCGGTCATCCACTTCGTCTGAAGTGACATCAACCACCCCCAGCCAAGAGTCAGTGGGTTCATCAGACACAAACTGTAGCTGGCATGGCCTGGGAGCGTTCACCTGTCTTCAACCTGCCTCTGTCCTTTTCTGTTCCCTCAGTCAGAGAAGAATTATATGCTGTGTGCTCAGCTCCTCTATACAGCGAGTACGAGCTACTAAAGGACAGTCAGGAGCTATTGCCAAGATCTGGAGGAGATCCGCCGCTTCCTTCAGTAGGCGGGCAACTTGTGATGAGGAGAGTGGAGTGGGAGCTAGTGTCTCGAGTTGTCAGGCCCCTCCCTCAGAGACCATTGAGGAGGACATCAGTGACGTGCAGACAGTACTCGATGATGATGTAGCCGATCGCAATTGGGAGCTGGGTGACAAAGGGGATTCATCATCATCGGTAGAAGAGGGTGGCAGCTTGCGCGTGTGGCAGCGGTGGAGCCAGTAAGTCGGTAGCGTGGCCGGGAGTCAGCAGGGTAACAGCAGTGGGAGGTCAGGAAAAAGTGCCTGGGGTAGACCACCCACTTTGCAGGAGTCTGCCAGCCTGGAAAGTAGTGGTGCAGGGGTTCACGGAGGCAGCGTCCATAGCAGTCAGTTAGTGCAGAGTGTTGGGGGTAAAATCACCTACTCAACAGTGTGGCAGTTTTTTGCTACGTTTTTTGCAAAATCCCTGCACACATATGTAGAACAAAAGGTAGGCCAGTGCTTGAGCTTGTCGGTATCTGCAAAAGTGCATGGCAGTGCCGACGGGTGGAGCTGTAACTACTGTCAAGTAGAGCTGGCCTTGCGGTTTGCGGTCGTTTTTCACAGCGAACTTTGCTCATTCACATTACGCCGAATGGGCGAGCATATTGCAACGTCCGCCGGTACCATATTCTTTTACATTGTGAAGAGCTTTGACCCATGACACATCCATCAGGTGGTACAGAACAGCCAATTGAGACGATTCAGCACATGGACATACCCCCTACCTTAGAAATAAACCCGATCTGGCCACCATTTTACATTCAGTCTTTTGGCAGTGTAGGAAGAAGTTTCTGTGTGGAGCAGGGACAGACTGTTAGGGACACCAAACGCTAGCTAATAGGGCCACAAAAGTCCTTTAAAGAACTGGTATAGTTGTGTTATTGATAGGTGTGACATACAGAGGGGTGTGATATAATATACTTTCTAACATAGAAAGTATATTATAGTGTATTTTTGTTGTGCAGCAGTTGCGATAGTGCAGCTATAAGAGGGGGAAACACTCTTGGAACAAATAATTTCAACTGGTGTGATATACCAGTTGCCCCCCCAAAAAAAAAAAAAATTGAAGCAGGGGTGTTATATACCAATAATATACTTTCTATATAGTGCATTTGGGTAGTGCAGCATTTGTTCGCCATTCTGCCGTGTTACTGCAGCTACACAGAGTGACAAACGCTATTGGAACAAATAATTTCAACTGGCGTGATATACCAGTTTCCCTCCCAAAAAAATGATTGAAACAGGGATGTGATTTACCAAAAATATACTTTATATATTGTGCATTTGGGTAGTGCAGCATTTGCTTGCGGTTCTGCTGCGTTACCACAGCTACACAAAGTGACAAACGCTATTGGAACAAATAATTTCAACTGCTGTGATATACTAGTTGCACCCCAAAAAAAGTGATTGAGGCAGGGGTGTGATATACCAATAATATACTTTCTATATAGTGCATTTGGGTAGTGCAGCATTTGTTTGCAGTTCTGCTGTGTTACCGCAGCTACACAGAGTGAAAAACGCTATTGGCACAAACAGTTTCAACTGATGTGAGAAACCAGTTGCCCTCCAAAAAAACAGATTAAAACAGGGGTGTGATATACCAATAATATACTTTCTATATAGTGCATTTGGGTAGTGCAGCATTTGTTTTCGGTTCTTGCTGCAGCTACACAGAGTGACAAACACTATTGGAACAAATAATTTAAACTGGTGTGAAATACCATTTGCCCCCCCAAAAAAACTGATTGAGGCAGGGGTGTGATATTCCTTCTTCCACAAATACTGCTCTTTAGGGACTTTTTTCAGTGGGTTATTTTGAAAATGACAGGCAGAGGAAGAGGCAGGCCATTCCGCAGGGGTGGTAGGGGTCGGGCAGATCCACCAGGCCGGAGCCTAAGTGGGAAATTGCAGAAGGTGCGTGCGATTACGTCAAAGGATGCATCGGAGTTGGTTGAGTGGCTCACTCAACCTTCCGCTTCTGGACCCTCCTCATCGTCTCTATCTGCACCCTCTTAACTCTATGCTGTGTGCGCCCCCAAAGAGACCACCACCATATCCCCTCCACTCAAGTCAGAGGAATTATTTTACCATCCATTCCAAGACCATACCAATGCGCAGCCATTCTTGGCATCAGATCAGGAAAAGGAGGTATCAACGGTTGCCACTTAGCAGTCTGACAACAGTACCCAGATCAGCCCAAGGAGGGTGGTCCCCGCTGTTGCTGCCTACTTCGAGATCTCTAATGTCAGCGGTGGTTAAGGTGAGGATGATGACATGTTGATGGATGTCACGTGGTTGCCCACAAGAGAGGAAGAGGAGGGGAGTTCAGAGAGAGAGACAGAGCAGAAGATAGGTAGGAGAAGGAGTAGAAGCAGGCAAAACTTAGTGCACAGAATGCAAAAAGCAGACTGCTAATGTATCTGGAACGAGCCATCCACCATGCACGATCACATCTGGCGCTCCCAGGACACTGGCACATGGCTCTGCAGTGTGGGCTTTTTTTAACGTGTCCGCTGCTGACAATAGTGTTGCCATCTGCAGCCTGTGTTGTCATCGCATAAGTCGCTGTAAGCCCAACACTCACCTAGGGACAGCCGCCTACAAAAGGCACCTGGCCTCCCATCACCGAGCCCAGTGGGAGCAACACCGTCAGAACCCACCAAGCCACACTCCGGACGCTCCACATCCTGCCTCTTCTCCTTCTCTTCTCTCCTCCCATTTGTTCTCCACTCCACCTTCCACTGTGCCGATGTTGCATTCATCTGGCAAAAGGCAGGTTTCCGTGGCCCAAATGTTCGAGCGCAAAAAGATGATGTTGGAAAACCCTCTTGCCCAGCGACTGATTGCCAGCTTGTCGGAACTGCTATCCTGCCAAATACTGCCATATAAACTGGTGGACTCAGAGGCCTTTAGAAAATGTGTGGCCATTGGCACACCACAATGGAAGATCCCTAGAAGGAAATATTTTTACCAGAAAGGCATCCCGGAGCTATATGGCCATATTCAGTGGCAAGGGACTGTATCTTTGGCACAGAGTGTCAGTGCCAAGATACATCTGACCACAGACACGTGGTCTAGAAAACACGGGCAGGGAAGGTACATAACTTTAACTGCCCCCTGGGTGAAACCTCTGATGGCCGTCAAGCATGCAACCCGTGGCACCTGTGTGGATTTGGTGTTACTGCCACGGATTGCATGCAGAACTGCCTCTTCTTCTTCTCCTCCTCCATCCTCCATCTCCTCCTCGGCTGACTCTTCCTTTCCCAGTGCCTCTTCCGCTGCACCCCCCCATCTCCCCAGAACCTATTTGATGTGCCAGGTGAGATGTTGCCATGCTGTGCTTTAGCTGTTGTGCCTGGAAGCCAAAAGCCACACTGGTCCTGCACTCCTTTGAGCTTTGCGGTCACAGGCCGATCAGTGGCTAACCTCGCTCAATTTGACAGTTTGTAAAGTGGTGTGCGACAACAGTGCCAATCTGCTGAGCACGCTGGAACAGGGCAAAATGACACATGTCCTGAACTTAGTCCTGCAGCGATTCGTTGCCAAATACCCCAGGGTCCAGGACTTCTGGCGCAGGCCAGGAAAAAATCTCTGCCCATTTTAGAAGATCTTACACGGTCATGGCTTGCCTTGCTGACGTTCAGCGGCGACACCACTTGCCCGTCAGACGTCTGATTTGTGACTGCCTGACACACTAGAACTTTACCTTGCATATGTTTGAATACCTGTACGAACTCTGCGGCAGGACAGGTTTTGGGGAGCTTTTTTTTTTTTCACCGTGCTAATGGCTGCACATTCGTGATGCATGCAGACTTCTGCAGCCATTTGATGAGATCACCAAATAAGTCAGTTGCAGCCAAGGCGCCATCAATGACATTGTACCTTACGCCTTTTTTCCGGAGCGTGCATTGCGTTGTGTCATTGATCAAGCCAGGAGTAGGAGCAGGAAGATGAGGAAGTCGCAATTCTGAATGAATTCCCGGGGGGACTACTCCATCTGAGACAAGTCAGCAGAAGTCTGAAGAGAAGTCAGAGGAAGATGGTGCCTGGGGGAGGAGGAGGAGCAAGAATAGTAGGCTTCAAACTTTTTCGGCGATCCCTGGTGTTGTCCGTGTACAGGTTACCGGCCGATGTGGACGCTCTGAGAAGTGAGGAACCCCTGGACTACTGGGTGTGCAGGCTTGACCTGTGCCCAGAGCTGGCACAATTTTCCATGAAATTCTTGGCTTGCCCCTTTGTTGAGTGTCCTGTCTGAAAGGACGTTCAGTGCAGTAGGGGGGATCATTACCGATAAGTGCACTCGCCTAGCTCACTACAGTGTGGACTACCTCACATTTCTAAAAATGAATGAGGCATGGATCTCGGAGGAATTTAACACCTGTGACGACCACATTTATTTGAATTTCCTCATGATAGCCCACAAATATCTGCCACCACCCAGAACAAATAATAATCCTTGTCTTAGGTAAATACAGCGGCATAAAATGCCTTTTCTGTCCGGTGAATGTCTAATGTTTGGCATCTCGGAGGAATTCAAAACCTGTGACAACCACGTGTTATCAAATTTAAACTATTATCATTTGTTTTGTTTTTTCAAGAGGGGGGATTTCATTAGCCATGTTTTTAATCCAATTTTATATTTTTTGTTCTTTTAAACATATATATTTGACATCTATTTCTACTGGCCTGCAGTAAAATTGATATCTAATGACCGTCTAATATACCTCCAGCCACATAATTACTTGTTCTTTTCTGTCTGGTGAATGCCTAATGTTTGGGGCCTGTACTACACTGGCCTGCAGTGAAATATATATTGAATGACCGTCTAATATACCTCCAGCCACATAATCATTTGACTATTTATGTACGTTGAATGCATCATTTTTGGGGCCTGTAATCTAATTGGCCAACAGTAAAATTGTTATACGTGACCGCCTAATTTACCTTCAGCAACATTATCCAATTGTGTTCTCCTGTACGGTGATTGAATAATTTTTGGGGCCTGTAGTCCACTGGCCTGCAGTAAAATTGATATCTATTGACTGTCAAATATATCTCCGGCCACATAATCACTTGATTATTTATGTACATTAAATGCATAATTTTTGGGGCCTGTAATCCAACTGGCCAACAGTAAAATTGTTATATGGTGACCGCCTAATGTACCTCCAGCCACATTATCAATTGTTCTTTTCTGTCCGATGAATGCCTAATGTTTGGGGCCTGTACTACACTGACCTGCAGTAAAATTGATATTGAATGACCTTCTAATATACCTCCAACCACATAATTACTTGTTCTTTTATGTACGGTGAATGCCTAATGTTTGGGACCTCGGAGGAATTTAACAACTGTTGACGACAACCACGTGTTATCGAATTTCAACTATTATAATTTTTTTTCAAGAGGGGGGATTTCGTTAGCCATGTTTTTAATCCAATTTTATATTTTTTATTCTTTTAAACATATGTATTTGACATCTATTTGCACTGGCCTCCAGTAAAAGTGATATCCAATGACCGTCTAATATAACTCCAGCCACATAATCACTTTATGTTTTCTGTCAGGTGAATGCCTGATTTTTGGGTTCTGTACTCCCGAGGCCTAATATACAATTTTTCTAGCCTCTAGCAGGCCACATTTTTTACGCATAAAAATGGCCCCTGATTAAAATACATATTTTTTGTGGGTATGTTTGCCATTAATCCAAGTGATTTGTGCACTTCTTGTAGGTATTTGGTGGCTGCAATAATGACTTGAAGGTGTTTCAGGTTCACCTGTCATTAAAGTGAATGGGGCCCACCGCAAACTTGAGGTTCGCAAACATTTGATCGCGTTTGCGCGATCGCTTTCTCGAATCGTGCCGGCCGATGTTCGTCCATCACTACTTAGGAGGAAATGAGCATCAAGCCCTTTTTTGAGGTCCAATTTGGAAGCTCTGGGGTGAAATTATTAAGGTATTGTGGGTTGAGTAAGCGTTTTATGCCACAGCTATTTGCTGAAGTTAATGCACAGTAGACAGTGCCAAATGAAAATTGCTATTTTTTCACAGATATGGCATTTCAGTGCCAAGTATGTTGTGCCCAGCTGGTGCCATCTGAGATTCACACCATACTTCTTGAATTTACGAATGGTTTCTACTGGGTACAGAAATGCCATACATGTGGATGTAAACGTCTGTATGAGCACACAACAGAGCCATGTGTCTTTTGGAGCACAATTTTATTTAATTTTTTTTTGGTTTTCAGGTGCTATATCACATTTAAAGAGACCCAGGCCCTGCTTACTTGTCTTGACCCACCCTACTGTCAATTTGGACACCAATACAACTTGGCACAACTTTTAGGTTTTCTTTCCAGGGCCAATAAAAAATAAAATAAAAAAAAAGTGGCCCCAATGTTGTAAGTGGGTCCAAATTAACTAAAGATGGAGAAACAACAAGTAGATGGGGCAATACCAGTTAGTGGGATCAGTAATAGGACAGCACAGAATACCATACCGTAGAACCAGATACCCCACTGAAGCACAAAATACCTACTCCTCCAATTGTCTCTAAAATGAATATGGAGAAGGTAGCTTAAAGGGAACCTGTCTCCTGGATTTTGGGTATAGAGCTGAGGACATGGGCGGCTACACATCCGCAATATATAATCTCCGTAGCTCTCTGTACTTTTATTCTGTAAAAAAATAAAAAAAATAAAAAAGTATATATTTAAATGAACGTTAGATAAGTCCTGTCAGAGATGAGTCCAGCGCTGCCCAGCATCCTCTTAATCTCCTCCTTGCTCCCCAACGTCACAAAGCATGTGCAGTCCGTTCCCTGAAGCTGACGCCAGCACACTGCGCATGCGCTAGGTCGCTCATCACGAGGTTACAGCGCTCTAGCTTTGTGATGTCGTGGATCAAGGAGGAGATTCGTAGTATGCGGGGCGGTGCTGGGATTCTTCACAGTGGCTGGGCTCCAGAAACATTAGTAACAGCTCCTTGGGCTTTGCACTTGCCTCATTTACATATATGTAAAATCGTTTATTTTTTACACAATAAAAGCACAGAGAGCTATGAGGAATGGATATTATTATTATTATTATTTTTATTATTAGCTGTGATCTAGCAGCCCATGTCCTCAGCTCTATACCCAAAATCCAGGTGACAAGTTCCCTTTAAGAAGTGAAATGCGGGTCACAACACCAAGCCAGCCCTACCTTCAGCATGCTTCATGGATTTTCTCTAAGGCCCCTTTCACATGGGCGAGTATTCAGCACGGGTGCAATGTGTGAGGTGAACGCATTGCACCTGCACTGAATCTGGACCCATTCATTTCTATGGGGCCGTGCACATGAGCGTTGGTTTACACGCATCACTTCTGTGTTGCGTGTAAATCACAGCATGCTCTATATTGTGCGATTTCCACGCAAGCAAGTGCGGATGCGGTGCGATTTTCACGCACGGTTGCTAGGAGACGATGGGAAGGGGACCCGATCATTTTATTATTTTCCCTTATAACAATATTTTTTTTAACCCCTCCAGCGCTATTGTACTATGCATTCTGTATTCAGAATGCAATTATTTTCCCTTATAACCATGTTATAAGGGAAAATAATACAATCTACACAACCCCGATCCCAAACGGTTTGGGTACCAAACATGCCGATTTTTCTCACACGCGTGAAAAACGCATTACAATGTGTTGCACTTGCGTGGAAAAATTGTGCATTTTCCAGCAACGCACCTGCCTCTTATCCAGGCCAAAAATATGACGCCTGTGTGAAAGAGGCCTAAGAATGACCCATACAGTTCCCACAGTAGTGTTTACCAGGCCAGTGGCAGTGAAGATGGCTCGTGTCCTATGGGCATCGACCCAAAGGGAAAATTCCCTGTAGTGTCCAATCTGCCCCTGAATATGGTTCATGTTTTCTCATTTTCCTGAATCCACTAATGTTTCCAAGTAGATTTACTCAATTGTAGCTAAGATCATATGTACATTAGAACATTATGGGTCTGTGCTTGAAGCATATAATCATATGTACAGCCTGTGCAGTTGTACAGGGGCCCATTAGGATAGAGGACACCATTTCAGCTTATGGCAGCACTTATTCTGGTGTTTTTTTTCAATTGGTAAAAAAAAGAGACAGGTGTTTATGTGTAAGGACCCCAAAAGCAATTTACTACTTTACCATTACATTGAATATATGGGACAGAGCTAAAGAGGTTCATAGATCAAACTTGCTGATGTATAGAGAAACAGATGGCGAGGTATTCTAAAGCCACGGCGTCTTATAATGTTCTTGCAGATGGGCTTTTTGCTGTAAATACTGTATATCTGATTTGTGCTGTGACCTCCTGCCCTAATGCTTCCTGGAGGGGTGTACAATTAGTGTCACTATCTGAAGAGGGTGGGTTAAGTAATAGATAATTAATTGGGACTGTAAACTCACTAACAACCACCCATTCCTGTAAAAGGCTGTCAGCATTTACATTCAACGGATAACAGAATCCAAAGCATCAAGACCATATTTACTCTATCTGTCTGTCTGTCTGTCTATGTATCCATCTGTCCCCTATCTATCTACCTCAAATATACTTGTCTATCTATAAATCTTCTATCAAATTCAAATCAGCTTTATTGGCAGGACTAAATACATTTTAGCACTGCCAAAGCAAGTGGGAAATAATTGGTTAGAGTTGAGGGACGGGGACACATCCAGGGTGGGGATATAGGGTAGGTGTGGAGGATGGGGACATATCCAGGGTGGGCATATAGGGTAGGTGTGGAGGATGGGGACATATCCAGGGTGGGGATATAGGCTAAGTGTGGAGGATGGGGACATATCTAGGGTGGGGATATAGGGTAGGTGTGGAGGATGGGGACATATCCAGGGTGGGGATATAGGGTAGGTGTGGAGGATGGGGACACATCCAGGGTGGGGATATAGGGTAGGTGTGGAGGATGGGGACATATCCAGGGTGGGCATATAGGGTAGGTGTGGAGGATGGGGACATATCCAGGGTGGGGATATAGGCTAGGTGTGGAGGATGGGGACATATCTAGGGTGGAGATATAGGGTAGGTGTGGAGGATGGGGACATATCCAGGGTGGGGATATAGGGTAGGTGTGGAGGATGGGGACACATCCAGGGTGGGGATATAGGGTAGGTGTGGAGGATGGGGACACATCCAGGGTGGGGATATAGGGTAGGTGTGGAGGATGGGGACATATCCAGGGTGGGGATATATGGTAGGTGTGGAGGATGGGGACATATCCAGGGTGGGGATATAGGGTAGGTGTGGAGGATGGGGACATATCCAGGGTGGGGATATAGGGTAGGTGTGGAGGATGGGGACACAACCAGGGTGGGGATATAGGGTAGGTGTGGAGGATGGGGACACATCCAGGGTTGGGGATATAGGGTAGGTGTGGAGGATGGGGACATATCCAGGGTGGAGATATAGGGTAGATTTGGGGACATATCCAGGGGAGAGGTATAAGAGTCTGTGACACAACAGGCTCCTCTCAGTCTATGGCAGGCATTCATCTATTGAGCTGCTATGGCCGCTGTGTTCTCCTCCTCCCCAGCAGTATGAAAGGCTCTCTTAAAGGGGTTATCCCATCAAAAGGATCATAGTTTAATTCGTCCAAGCTGCGACAATGATCATTTTCCTAAATATAATTTTTAAGCCAATTCCTACCCTTCTCGCTAAAAACCTCCCCCTTTTACCTCATTGTTGTACTGTGTCCTCCCTTAGTTACGGCCACCTTTTGCCAGCCGAATGCAATGGCCACGCATCCGCAGCGAGTGAAACCACCTTCCAGTGTGTGGCTGAATTTCTTCCATGAACGCGCACGGCGCCGGCCACGCATGCGCGGTTCTTCATTCCCTTGTGCTGCTTCTGAAGCAGAGCCACGAAATGCAGGACTTGAGAGGGTAGAGAAACCGCTGTGGCTTCTCCCAGAATGAAGTTCGGCTATAACGGGAGCGTGCATGCAAGTAAGGGAGGTGGAGTCAACTGATCAGCAGAGCGCTGACTAGCTGCCCATCAATAGAAAGGACAATGCCCCAGGAAATAGGCGTTAGTAAAGAATGAATAGGAGATGCTGCGATGAAATTAGAAGGCGGGGTTCTGCACTTTCATTTAACTGATGATCTATCCTCTGGATAGATCATCAGCTTCTGATCGGCGGGGGTCCGACACCCGGGACCCCCGCCGATCAGCTGTTTGAGAAGGCAGCGGCGCTCCAGCAGCGCCGCAGCCTTCTCACTGTTTACCACCGGGCCGCCCGCCCACTGACGTCACGACTTGTATCAACTACAGTGGGCGCGGCTAAGCTCCATTCAAGTGAACAGAGCTTAGCCGTGCCCACTCTAGTTGATACAAGTCGTGACGACAGAGGGCGGCCCGGCGGCAAACAGTGAGAAGGCCGTGGCGCTGCTGGAACGCCGCTGCCTTCTCAAACAGCTGATCGGCGGGGGTCCCGGGTGTCGGACCCCCGCCGATCAGAAGCTGATGATCTATCCAGAGGATAGATCATCAGTTAAATGAAAGTGCAGAACCCCTTTAATCTTCCATGGAGTTGAAGTTCTGGGAGAAGATCAGATAGTCTCCTGAAGAAAGCGTCTCTCACTGCTGAGTATTTGGGGCACCACAGCAGAAAGTGAGCCTCATCCTCCATGGCCTCTTGGTTGCACTGCTGGCACAGTCTGCTCTCCCTGGGTCGGTGCCATCTGGATTCGATGAGCAGGCTGTGGACACTCAGACTGTAGTGGCTCAAGATCTGTATCTATGGTTGGATAGTTTCTCCAGATATGGGGCCAGTTTGTACTCCCTCTGCAGGCTCTGGTATACCATCAGCGATGTGATCTTTTGCGATGTGCTTATTAGAGTTGGGCACGAATATTCGAATTGCGAAGATTAAATCACAAATATCGCCACTTCGAGAATTTCCACATATTCCAAATATAGTGATAAATATTTGTATTTTTTTATATTCTCTTGCTTGTGGGCCAATGAGAAGGCTGCAATGTCTTTGTCTGAGCTTAGCAACATCCCTAGCAACCAATAAGAAAGTTGCCCACCCCTTACTATATAAGAACCTCCCCAGCAGCCATTTTCTGCTGTTTTTTTAAAGTTCTGAGAGAGATAGCAGTGTCATTGTTGTGCTCTGTGCTTTCCACTCATTACATTAGATAGATAGTTAGCTTATATATATAAGGCCTAATGCACACGACTGTTGTTTTGTTCTGCATCCGAGCCGCTGTTTTTTCGGCTTGGATGCGGACCCTTTCACTTCACTGGGGCTGCAAAGATGTGGAAAGCACTCCGTGTGCTGTCCGCATCCGTTGCTTCGTTCCGTGGCCCCGCAAAAAAATTTGAACATGTCCTAGTCTTGGGCCACCCGTTCCATTCCACAAATTGCGGAAGGCACACGGACGGCTTTGTTTTTTGCGGATACACGGTTTGCGGACAGCAAAAAACGGAACGGTCATGTGCATGAGACCTAATACAGTGGGAGTTAGTGGGAGATAGTCAGTGTCGGTTATATCCTGATATAGTGTAGCTGATAGGTTCTACTGTCCATACATACATGCAGACCTGCCAAAATGAGAAGTTTCACGTATTACGCCAAATATTTGCATCATTAGTGCCGATTTGTGCAATCACAAATATATTGGAGCACTCTATCTGCATATAAAGCTATTGTAATCTTCTGCCGTGCCAACCATTTTCTCCAGTCTCAGGAAACTTCTAGCAGCTTGGAAAATGAAGCAAAAGTGAATTTGCATTACGCAAATATTACATTGCTAATTTTTTGCAATCAAGAAATAATCTCGAATTCGCGAATATATGATGAATATTTGTCCAAATGTTAGTGAAATATTGTGAATTTGAATATAGCCCCTGCCGCTCATCACTAGTTTTCATGTCGTTCCTCCAGATGCTGATATATCTGTATCATCCTCTGGATTTCCCCCTTTGTCAGGCTGTATTGGTTGGTGGCTTGGGCAGGCTGGGTTTGGGTGACTTGTTGCAGGGCGTTTTGTTTTTCTGAGGCTTCTTGGAGTAGCAAGGCTTTGTGATGGTAGGAGCTGGGACTGTTCCTTTGCAGATGGGCTCTGAATGATAGCGCCCTCTTCTGGACAGCAAGGTAAAGTGGGAATCTGCCCAGCTCTGCTCGACAGGCGCTGTTAGAGGTGCTTCTGTTTACAAAATTTTAATCTATCTATCTATCCAAAAACAAATGATGAGGCAGCACTCCAATGCCAGTGAAGGGTGTTAGACCAGTTTATTACCCCAGTCACAACGTTTCAGCCCAGCACAGTGAGGCCTTTGTCAAGCTTGACAAAGGCCTCATTGTGCTGGGCCGAAATATTGTGACTGGGGTAATAAACTGGTCTAACACCCTTCACATTGGAGTGCTGCCTCATCATTTGTTTTTGGATACAGTCTATTGGTTTTCCCTGAAGTCCAGAAGAAATTACACCCAACCTCACCTTTGACCGTGCTGCTGCCACTCTTTGTTTTCTGTATTATCTATCTATCGATCTAATCTATTATCTATCTATCTATCTATTACCTATCTATTATCTATCTATCTATTATCTATCTAATCTGTTATCTATCCCCTATCTATCTGTTATCTATCTATCTAATCTATTGTCTATCTATCCCCCATCTAATCTGTTATCTATCTATCTATCTATCTAATCTATTATCTATCTATCTATCTATCTATCTATCTATCTATTATCTATCTATCTATCTAATCTATTATCTATCTATCAAATCTATTATCTATCTATCTATTATCTATCTATCTATATATTATCTATCTATCTAATCTGTTATCTATCTATCTATCTATCTATCTAATCTATTATCTATCTATCTATCTATCAATTATCTATCTATCTATCTATCTATTATCTATCTATCTATCTATCTAATCTATTATCTATCTATCAAATCTATTATCTATCTATCTATTATCTATCTATCTATCTATCTATATATTATCTATCTATCTAATCTGTTATCTATCTATCTATCTAATCTATTGTCTATCTATCCCCTATCTAATCTGTTATCTATCTAATCTATCTATCTATCTATTATCTATCTATTATCTATCTATCTATCTATTATCTATCTATTATCTATCTATCTAATCTATTATCTATCTATCTATCAAATCTATTATCTATCTATTATCTATCTATCTCTCTAATCTATTATCTATCTATCTAATCTATTATCTATCTATCTATCTATCTATCTATCTATCTATCTAATATATTATCTATCTATCCATCTAATCTATTATCTATCTAATCTATCATCTATCTATCTATCTATCTATCATCTATTTATTTGTCTATCTAGCTATCTCCTATCTATCTATCTATCTATCTATCTATCTATTATGTATCTCTCTCTCTCTCTCTCTTTCTCTCTCTCTCTCTCTCTATATATATATATATATATCTCCTATCTAATCTATTATCTATCTCCTATCTAATATATTATCTATCTATCTATCTATCTATCTATCTATCTATCCCCTATCTAATCTATCTATCTCCTATGTAATCTATTATCTATCTATCTATCTATCTATCTATCTATCTATCTATCTATCCCCTATCTAATCTAATCTAATATATCTATCTATCTCCTATGTAATCTATTTCTATCTATCTATCTATCTATCTATCTATCTCCTATGTAATCTATTATCTATCTATATCTATCTATCTATCTATCTATCTAATCTAATCTAATCTATCTATCTCCTATGTAATCTATTATCTATCTATCTATCTATCTATCTATCTATCTAATCTAATCTAATCTATCTATCTCCTATGTAATCTATTTCTATCTATCTATCTCCTATCAAATCTATCTATTATCGATCTAGCTATCTATCTATCCCTAATCTAAAAATAAAAAAATTCTACAGCACATCCAAGTAGTAAAAAGGTAGAAAAACGTCTTTATTTACCAGACACGCGACGTTTCGATCCGCTTACTGGGATCTTTCTCAAGCAGTATCCCTAATCTAATCTATCTATCTATCTATCTATCTATTATGTATCTATCTATATATCTCCTATCCAATCTATTATCTATCTATCTATCTATCTATCTATCTATCTATCTATCTATTATGTATCTATCTATATATCTCCTATCCAATCTATTATCTATCTATCTATCTATCTATCTATCTAATATATTATCTATCTATCCATCTAATCTATTATCTATCTAATCTATCATCTATCTATCTATCTATCTATCTATCTATCATCTATTTATTTGTCTATCTAGCTATCTCCTATCTATCTATCTATCTATTATGTATCTCTCTCTCTCTCTCTCTTTCTCTCTCTCTCTCTCTCTATATATATATATATCTCCTATCTAATCTATTATCTATCTCCTATCTAATATATTATCTATCTATCTATCTATCTATCCCCTATCTAATCTATCTATCTCCTATGTAATCTATTATCTATCTATCTATCTATCTATCTATCTATCTATCTATCCCCTATCTAATCTAATCTAATATATCTATCTATCTCCTATGTAATCTATTTCTATCTATCTATCTATCTATCTATCTCCTATGTAATCTATTATCTATCTATCTATCTATCTAATCTAATCTAATCTATCTATCTCCTATGTAATCTATTTCTATCTATCTATCTCCTATCAAATCTATCTATTATCGATCTAGCTATCTATCTATCCCTAATCTAAAAATAAAAAAATTCTACAGCACATCCAAGTAGTAAAAAGGTAGAAAAACGTCTTTATTTACCAGACACGCGACGTTTCGATCCGCTTACTGGGATCTTTCTCAAGCAGTATCCCTAATCTAATCTATCTATCTATCTATCTATCTATCTATCTATTATGTATCTATCTATATATCTCCTATCCAATCTATTATCTATCTATCTATCTATCTATCTATCTATCTATCTATGTCATATTCTATCTATCTATCTATCTATCTATCTATCTATCTATCTATTATGTATCTATCTATATATCTCCTATCCAATCTATTATCTATCTATCTATCTATTTATCTATGTTCTATCTATCATCTATTTATTTGTCTATCTATCTATCTATCTATCTATCTATCTCATATCTAATCTATTATCTAGCTATCTCCTATCTATCATCTATCTATCTATATATCTATCTATCTCTCTATCTCTCTCGTGCTGTACATTGTGACGGAAGTGCAGGTAGCACATTTATATCATGTAATGTATGGTATCATACCTAGAATCTATATTTATTTTCCTGTGACTTTACTATGCATTGATGAAAACCCTGCAACCCAAACTGCGGGATTTGCTCTTCAGCAGTCTAGGAAAGCTCTATAAATGCACTTTACGGTTCATTCAATGTCCACAACTTGGGTCTGGATCCATTCCGCAATTTTGCGGAACAGGTGCAAACCCATTCATTTTTAATGGGGCCGGAACGAATGCGGACAGCACACTATGTCCTATTCTTGTCCACAATTGCAGACAAGAAAAGGCATTTTCTATGAGAGTGTCGGCGATGTGCGGTGTCCGTGTTTTGAGAATCCGCAATTTGCGGATCTGCAAAATACTTACTGACTTGTGAATAGACTCTTATGGACTGTAATGGTAGTCACGTTGGTTTTGAGCTTTCCCAGAAGCCGTTCTAGAATAGGATTTTCTTACTTGTTTTATTCCGAGGGCACATTTTCCAGAGCATGTGGATGATACAAGATGTAGGAAACAATCAAATGAAGACGTATTGACATTTCCAGCTGACACTAAACATGCAGTAGAGGAAGACAAAACGGAGGCTTGTCCTTATAGCTGTACTAAATGCATGCACAGATATTACATGTATACACATGGGTAGTTGGGGTGTTTTTTTTGAATATTTTAAAAATATATATGTTTCCAAACGGGCAGGGTGACAAATGAAAAAGGATAAGGATTGTCACTGTGGGATTGGAGAGTGTTTGCATGTTACATGTGTCTGTTTAACGGTGCCTTTGCTTCCCTGGTACTTGTGCAGCCTTAGCAGTGAAAGGGTTAACCCCTCCCTTCCACCGGCAGCGCCGGCTACGTGCTGTTTTCCTGGCATTAGGTTTTTCCCCCTGTCCTGTAGCTTCAGCTTCCCAGTTTATTAATTACCAGGCTTGATTTTCACATCCTATATCCTGTATGGCTGTAGACATCCTTCTAGATACCCTGCAGGCATCTCTATGGCGTTTCTTCTCAGGGTGCAGTCATTTGTTATATTAGTAGATGGTTTTAAAACCTGCTAAAAAAAGGTTATGGCAGACAATTCCTGTGGGATTCTCCTGGATCATTTATTTATCTTGTACGCATTAAGAAACTACCATTAAGCATTAGGGGGAGGTGCCTTTCCCAAAGCCCAGTCTGCCTTTTGCCGTGCTGGAGGCATGCTGAAGTGATGCCGGAGATGCTACTTACTATTCCATTAGGTTCTTCTATTCAGAACCCCAGCATGAATGGATCTCCAGCCATATACATGCATGTGTGCCTGCATGCTGGGTTTTACGTGGTGAATGTCTCTTCCATGGCTTATTCTGTGCTCTGCTAAATGCTAGTCTTGGTGTCTATGCTGCTGGTGCTGCTGGCTTCCAGAGCTCAGACTCTCCTTAGCTCTAGCTGCGGATTGGTCTCTCTCTTAAAGTGCTGGCCAAGGGTTGGTTGCAGGGACTGCTGAATAACAGGTGCATTTTGCTGCTCTGTCGCCTTTGAAAGAAGCAGGCGAAGAACGCTGGTGCATCTGTTCTGTGGATAGAGGGAAGCCAAGGAGAGGGAAGACAGCTCAGCTCCCGTGTGCAGGAATGTTGCTAATGGAATAGACAAGGAGGACACACAGACGGATGCTTGGAAAGAAAAGGAAAAAAATAGAAGGCTGGTTTATTTCTAATTTATTTCTATGGAAAGCTGGAGGAAAAGAAACGGAAAGTGAAGGGATGCGGGGATGCATATTCTGCTAAACCTTGGATGGATGGAATTTTTTAGCTGATTCAGCAGCTGCTGCTGGCGTTTTGCTCTGTACAAGAATCTCATGGAGGAATGCTATCTGTTTGTGATCAGTGACATTTGAATGCAGAGATTTCCCCCCTTCTTTCGAGGGAGCTGTGCTGATGATCAAGCTTCTTAAGGCTCATGTATTTTGGGGGGTGAAAGGAATATAGGATGAGTGAAGTGGCTGCCTCCACCTCAGCACCTGTACGTCCGGCAGCTGCTGAAGAGGCTGCAGGTGGGAACACTACCGAGGAAGAGGATGGGGCACCAAACCCTCGGGAGGTGCGATGTAGTGACTGCATTGTATGGAACAGGCAGCAAACATGGCTATGTGTAGTGCCTCTCTTAATTGGATTCATTGGCTTGGGTTTGAGTCTGATGCTTCTAAAATGGATCGTGGTGGGATCTGTAAAGGATTATGTCCCTACTGATTTAATAGATTCGAAGGGTATTGGACAGGACCCGATTTTCCTTTCAAAACCAAGCTCTTTTCCAAAAAGTATGGAGACTACAACTACTACAACCACCACCAGGACTCCCAATCAAATTAGTACTCGTTTAACTACTACGACAAGGGCGCCCACTCGCGTCCCAGGAAGTAGAGTACCTAGCCGGGTAAACTCTAGAACCACAACGGTGCGCCATGCAGTCGCCACTCCTACAATTATCTCCACCACTGCCCCCCTTAGCACGACCACGTTTGTTTCACGCCCACTTCCAGGGACCCCAACCACCCAGCCAATGCCCATCTGGCCCACTGCGGAATATTCTACCTCTTCTTCCAAAATTTATCTTCATGTTTCCACCCAGTCCTGGACACAATCTCGTCTTCAGGAGTCTACCACTACCACCACTCCAGAAACTACCACTATGCCCAAATATCGTAAGTAGTGTATGCAATTCCCTACAGGTTTGGGTGTAATAGGACTGAGTGATATGCAAAAAAAAAATAATAATAATAATAAATGTATGGTGAAAGATTTCATTTCTTAGCACATCCTGTCTAGGAAAGTAACTACCAGTAGGATTTAGCAGCCCATTGCACTTGTCATAAGCAGATAATGGGTTAACTTCCCTCTTTTGCCACAGTGAAATGACTGCACTGTCACTGCAGATATGCTTAATGTTTTGGTGAAGTTTCAAGATGAAATTACAAGACATTTTGCCATTCAAGCGATGCATGCTCAATCCTGCAGCAATGATAAAAATCCCACTATCCAGAGAGGGGAAAAACCACCGCAATGAGAAAAAATAGAAGTGATCGGATAAAAATCAAACTGTCACACAGATATTCTTATATTTTTTCCCTATCATATACACAATTTAGATTATGTAGATAGGGTCTTCCATTAGCCAAAATTTGTTATATCATTAAATTCACCCAGGTTATATTATTATAGGAGCCCTACAAGATAGGTCTATGAGATGCACAGGAACGGCTATTAACATATCTGATGGTTCCATCACCCATTCATATGCAGATGTTCCTCTGGGTATAGAACGGTCGTTAATATACCTATAAGGCTGAATATGGTGGCTTTTAGTACATAGGGTATGCAAATGTCAGCATTGTAAGAGGGGATGATGACTTGAAATGCTTCTAACCTTTAAGATGACAACCCTGCAACCTATGAAGGTTATTTGGGACAAGGGCAACTGAGGAAGTCTTGAAGAAACCAAGCAACCTCTCCAAATAAGTCCAAAATAGGATTTGATTATGTTGTGTTATTAGAGGGATTTGAGCAATCCTTGATATGCCTTCTAGATGTTTATGACAGTAAAAGCTATTGAGTATCATTTTTGAAATGGTAATCCCAGCTGTGTCTCTTGGATGATAATCTGTGATTACTTTGCTGGAGGACTCAGTAATATCATTTATTCATTCCAATGCTTTTTTTTGTTGTTTATTTTTCCTTGATTAAATCCATTTGTTCATAAGCCTCAGGATACATAAACCCATCTGTAGAGGAAATTCTACTCAACTGATCGAGAAATGGGAAATTGGGAAAAGCTGTTGGTAAATCACCCCAGCAAACAAGGCAATAAGTCCACACCACCGGCCAGCAAATGTATTTACTTCCATTCAGTGAGGGAGGAGGGGGAACATGTATCCATCCAAGTAATCATTTAATGACAGATAAACTGCAGTATGTCTATTCCTGTTGTAAGTTGGATCTGACTTTGATTTTGTGTCTTTTTGCTGGGTGTCGTTTCATCTCACTTGATTTCTGCCCTTGGGATAGAGGGAGAATGTGAGCACAGGCCATGCTACTGATACTGTATATGGGTCAGTCTGTGTTCTAGATAAAATATCTAGATAATATATTTAGACTTGTCTTAGCAATCTGTAGCAATGTCTCCTCTTCTAGCATTCGCTTGGCAGGTAACACATCATTTCCTTCTTTTTTTTTCTGCCGAAAAACATAATGCATGATTTTAAGTTAATGAGCCATACGAAGTGCAGATGTCTTTCCATTTAATTTTTTTGGTGTGTGTTAAGCGAGAACAATTAAAGGTGAAATATTTGCAAATACTGTATAAATGGCATATCGGCAATGTTAAGGGAGGACCCTCTGTATGATCTCTACTTCCCCAGATGGCGGTCGTGTCGAGACTAGACAGAATCCTGATTAATAAATAATTAATGGTTAGATGGCTACACCCTCTGTTGTCAGGAAATAAAATGCAAATGGCAGCACAGAACAACTGCAACAGATTAGCAGTCTCATCTTGGTCACTGGGAGCTTTTCAGGAGGCAGCAGAGAGTTGTTAACACAAGATTAATTTTAAGAAGTGCGGAGAAGGGCAGACATTGACTCTGGGCAGAGCACTGGTAATTCTGCAAGCCATAGATTAGATAGGATGCAGGGAGGTTTCAGTATGGACAAGATGTTCTATTGAACACAGATGGGGTGGTCAGAGGAAGCCTTTCAACACCAGGATACAAGATATGCTGCTATTGTTTTGTCTAATTGTCAAGTTGTAGCATATGGAAATGTCTATCTTCCAAAGGAACATCTGCATCTCTCCTCTGCTCTAGGGACGCCCAACGCATAGGGTGAAAAGCCTATTGTTCAATCTGGTGTATGCCATCAAGTTTGCTGCTTTTCGATTTCATTGTTGTGGTGGCTGGTTATCATGGATCGTGCTCTGTCGTGTGCATACAGATAAAAATGATCAGCCTGGCATCCTTCACATCAAGACTGTTTGATAGGCAGGTCGTGCTAGTTCTTCTGTGTATTTGTATGATGGAGCTGAACATATCAGTGATAACAGGATGGCTACTAGGGCATGTGGATGGGAATGAAAGTGAATGGAAATATAACATGCAGCTAAGCACCGAAAAACAATGTCCATATGTTGTAATGTGTGAGAGAACTATGGAAAATACAACAGCAAATCGACTGAATGGCGAATCTGAAAATACACAACATATTAATAACATAACATATATAAGTATATTGAGTCATATGATATAATTGGTTTATTTCAGCTTTGTCAGCCACTAATACTCAGTATGTTGTATCTTTACATACTGTATATGCTTTCTGCACCAATGACTAATCGTGGCTACTGTACCGTATGTTGTCTGCACCCCAAATTGTGCTTAATTGTAAGCATTACATGGTTATGAGAATCAGGCATGTATGCTGTATTAAATATAAGAACATATGTAATGCACAAACCACCAGGGGTAGTCATCACTCTTTTCAATTGCCATGTTGCCATAATATTGTGCTGGCTTACTGGGCCGTGAACTGTATGTAGAGAAAAGCAATGAATTCAATGTTACTGAAAAGAAATACTTAGAATTAACATATCATTATGTAAGATTATTGCAGTAGTAATGAGAAGCTCCTATAGACAGTGTGGTTTGTTTCCAAAATGCTAAGTAATGTGAGAAATTCTATAGGGGAACCATTATTCTTCCTATAGATACACCTGGTGATTTTTATTTTATGCAAGAGATTGTGCCCTAGAGCTACTGTGATTCTGCTAATGTGTGTCTGGTAATTAGCACAGCAGAACCAGGCTAAATTAAGGTTTGTAACCTTCCATCATGGTAAAGGATGGACGGGTACATTTGACTTTACAACATCTGTTACAGGCAAAAGAAAAAGCTCACCTGCCATGTTTCTCGAAGGAAGAGAGGTTGAAGAGAAAGCCTAAGGGGAAAGTGGAAAATATCATATCTAAAATATCTTATGGGGCAAGCAAAGCTAAAAATGTTGGAGGCTGAATCTTTTTTTGTCCTATGCAATGTGTTTGACGTTTATAGAAGTATTATAATATACATTAGTTCCCGTAAGACCCTAAACAATTCATTATGGTGTACCTACAGTACCTTCTGTGTTCAATTGGGTAGTGTGGGATAATGTGGTGTCCTCGACTGAGGCATAAGGCACCATCAAATGAAGAACAACATGGTGGCTTTATTAACGTTAGCAACAGGTTTTTCTGTTAAGACTTGATGACAATATAGTAATCAAAAATAGGAATAGTAGTAATAATATTCCTTTGGGGTTCATTTTGGCATATGTCAAATATGTCTCCCTAACCTTTCTGCACTGGGGGACACCATGCAATGCATGTGAATTGCAAGCTAAATCTACACCTATAAAGGGGAGATATCACCTCTCCTGACATATCAGGTGTAGTCACTACTTGCATTCCCCATGAAATAAAAAATGTAGCATCTTTTCATATAGCTCTATGTTGCTCTGTTCCTCCGTTATTACTATAAGGGTAAGGCCACACAGTAAGGTTTCTGCATGAGCTTTGGAAGCTAAAACCAGGAGTGAGTTAAAACAAGAGGAGACATCCTATCTGTTCTTTATACTTTTGTTCTATTTAAGATCCACTCCTCATTTTGGCTTACAAAACTGCATCCAAAAACCTGACCATGTGGCCTTGCCCTAAGAAGTTTTTGAATGAATATGCAATTTATGCTTATTTTCTGTGCACATTTCACTGGGTTTCCATTAAGAATGTGTTATAAGCTACTTTCACACTAGCATTTTCAATTCCGCTATTGAGATCCATCATAAGATATCAGTAGCGGAAGAAAACACTTTTGTTTTGTCCCCATTCATTGTCAATGGGGACAAAACTGAAATAAACAAAATGGAATGCACCAAAATGCATCCCGTTCAGTTTGGTTGTGTCCCCATCATGTACAGAATAACGCTGCAAGCAGCGTTTTTCTGTCTGTGATGTGGTGCGAGAAAACAGATCCGTCTTGACAAACAATGTCGGTCAATAAGGATGGATCGGTTCCCTCTGACACAATAGAAGATGGATCAGTCCCCCATTGACTTTCAATAGTGTTCATGACGGATCCGTCAGGGCTATAGAAGACATAATACAACCGGATCAGTTCATGACGGATGCATGCGGTTGTATTATTGTAACGGAAGTGTTTTTGCAGATCCATGACAGATCTGCAAAAAACGCTAGTGTGAAAGTAGCCTTACATGCAAATATAGTTGCAGATTTGACGCAGATTTCACTCTTTGAATTACAAAGAATGAAATGTGAAACGAAAGTCCGCACAAAGTATTAACATCCTTTGTATTTCCCAATCCGTACTGCAGGTTAATTTACATGCAGAACATTTCTGCACACAATGCACAAGGCATGGGGCCTTAAGGGAATCATGTCAATGACTTTCAGAACTATCATCCCCAAAAGTTATATACCCATATGTTATGCTTTACAGCAAAGAGGAACTTAATCTTCAGGAGCTATGTAACTAAAGACATATATGGACAGATCTATTGGCCCCAATTTCATGAATTACTTCTTATTTGCAACCATGTTCAATGTGGTTATGGAAAGAAGTGGGGCTTATACATAGTTAGGTGAGCTGCCACTCAAGAATGATCAAAGCAGTTTTATTACATTTGTTACCCACAAAACCATAAATTCTACTAAAAGCCATACATCAAAACTTTGGTGTCTGCAGAATTTTCAATTTTGGTCTTCACATTTATTGGTCACAGATTCACTCACTGTGTTGCTAACAAATTTAGCTTAGGGCTAAAGTAGGGAATGGAGCCTAAGGAATTGCCTAATCTTTAATCCCCTTATTGGGGTATTTCCAAGAGGCTTCAAGAGGATGTTTGAAAGTGTGACACTAGAACTATGGACAGAAGTAGAGCCTTAAGGTACACGCACCAATAACTGGCCCAATTATCAGGAACGACCATTCCTGCCAATCTCGTTCCCGATAATCTGGCCATGTAAATGTGCTGTCGTTCACCCAATGAACAAGTGAAATGCTTGTTCATCGGGTGATCCTGCTGTTCGTGCAGGCTCTTCAATCATCATTTCTGGGCAGCAGATTGTGCTGTCTCAACAGTGATCTGCTGCCCAGAGACAATGATTCTGTATCTGGATGAGCGATCACAATAGCGACCTCTCGTCCTCATACTGTGAAGATCGCTGCAGTGGTCTCCTTCACTAAGCGAGCAGTAGACTGCCAGGACGGAAGGCTTTCTTCCCAGCAATTGGCTGTCCCACCAGCCCGTCTAGACCCGCCTTTACAAAATCAAGTTCAAAACTAAAGGAGAACTTGCCATACAGGTTAACGGGCATGGGTCAGGACAGGTAGTTATCAAATGGAGTAGTCAAGAACAATCTGAATCAGGACCAAGTAAACCACGTACAGTAACACCTACACAAACTGACAGAAACAAAATAACCTACACAGGCAAGAATACAATCTTACAGGCAGGTTTGAATCAGGGATAGTAAGTTGAGGCTAGAGTGATGGTGAGCAGTGAGGGACGTCCACTGAAGTGGGCAGCTATGGGGCTAACAATTCTATTAAAAGAAATTGTTAATACACAGTATGTGCAGGAGTTGCCTACTTTACGACACAATACTAAAGATAAAATGTGAAATATCCACCATAGTCTTTTTCAGATAAATCCATATGGGCACATTTATATGGCAGAGATACATATTGGAAAAATGTAATGTCTACTTTTCCTGTGGAACACGCAGGGGAGACCAAAGGCTGATCCAATCAAATATTTGTCGCAGATTCCATCTCAAAAACTAGCCATCTAATGTAAACCATTTTAAGTGGATTTTGGAGTGGATCTCAGTCTTAAGAATCTGCCATACTATCAATGGAAAGTAAACGTCCTTCAGTTTTTCTAGACTGACTCATTAGCGGCCAAGTCCTGTTGAAGAACTGATGAAGATGGAGCATGCTACGATTTTCCCTGAAAAAGACAAATATTTAGTAAACATACTGCCTGTTGTAAACCGCACCCGGACACAAAACCGCTTGTGTGACATTAGCCTTAATGTCACTTTGTAGAGCTGGTCACATAATCTATGTAATTTCGCCTGTGACCTGTCTTATTATGATTCAGTAGCATATTCATTTTACAACTGCAGTCCTTGGAAGCTACAATTATCTGCTGCTAGACAACACACGTCCGGGATGTGAATTGCATCCAGCACAGGCAGATTGGAGGCAGTGAGAAAATTCATCTGCAGAGCTTTGTATTTTAATCAGGAGAGTTAAATAAAGTCAGATCATTCTAGCAATATGGAAATGTGATAAAACCGGAGATAGTGATGATTATACTTAGAAGACTGAGCAGAAATGTCTTGTAGGCGGAATATGTGCTGGAAAGGTGTAATGTGGAATGTAAGATGTGCTGTGAGATGAATGAGAAGTGTTATCTCTCTCTCTTCCCGGCTTTGCTGAGTACAGATCTCTGCATATCTCCAAAGGACACGCCTCGAGTGCAGTGCAAACCGGGAACGCCGAGTGAATAAATATGACAGAAATGCAGGCAAGATGTCGTGTATGCAGATAAAACTGTGGCATCTTATCAACAGATCCATGAACAAGAAAGCTTGTCTCGATAAGATTTATGAAAGATTTTGTCACTGGTTATGATCATCTTGTGTTTGCACATTTTACAGGCAGGTCAAATATACATCTATACACGATGCCTACTCTATGACAGAAACTAAAAATCACAATAACCACTGGTGCAAGTGACAGAAAAATGCCTTCCGGAAGGGAGGGAATGATAAAAGAGGGAATCTGTCCTGTTTTTTTCCCTTTGATCGACATTAGTACTGTTCTTATGCAAGAGATTCCTCTCTTCGGGGATTTTTCTTTTCTCAAATGTTCTCAATTCTTCTTGAAAAATGATGTTCTCATAGCAAAGTGTCTCTTCATGGAAACACAGAGCCAAGGCTATTGTCTTGATTAATAAATGATAGGTTTGGTGGGTGCAGAGTTGCACCGCATACATTTTACATTAAAAGGACACTTTTGTCAGAAATCTGTATTTTTAAAACTCAATATTCATAGAAAACATGTTTGAAATATTTTTTTATCTATTTTTCTTTTTCAGTTTGGTAGTACTATGTCTTGGAAGATAAATTACATAAAGTACATGTCTTGGCCATAATTTTTGTCCACATCCGCTCTTCATTTTTTGCAGATCGAATGCAGACCCATTTATCTCAATGGGGCCGCAAAAACGGCTGAAAGCACACCTGTGTACTGACCCATCCGTAAGTCCATTCCACGGCCCTGAAAAAAAAAAAAACAGAACATGTCCTATTTTTGTCCATTTTGCTGACAAGGATAGGACATTTGTGAAAGTAAAAAAAAAAGAAGGGCAACAGTATCTCGGGTGGTGTCCGTGTTTTGCGGATCTGCAAATTACGGACTGCAAAAACGGATACATCTGTGTGCATGAGCCCTTATTGTCCTTCTTAACCAGTCATACTATGTACAGTAGATACATAAGCCATTGTTTAGTTTACTGGTGCTTCTAGGGAAATATGGCATCTATTAGCATAATAGTAGATTCATAGAATTGGGATAACAGCATGAGAGCTCTATTAATCGCTGTAAAATCCTAGATAAAGATGTCCACAGAAGAGCATTGGACTTGTCAGTGTAATGTGTGATGCTCAGATTGAAACACTGATCCTCCTTCCCTTTCTGGCCACAGGGAATGGTCTGACTAAAGCAGGCATCCTCAAACTGCGGCCCTCCAGCTGTTGCAAAACTACAACTCCCAGCATGCCCGAACAGCCTACAGCAGGGCATTGTCGGAGTTGTAGTTTTACAACAGCTGGAAGGCCGCAGTTTGAGGATGCCTGGACTAAAGGCTAGCAATGCTGTTGTGTCCAAACAAGGGAGTAAGTTAAAGAGCCAGGACAGGAAGTAGAAAACATGGAGTGAATTAAAAATGTTATATTCAGAAAACAATCCACCCACTTTTTGTAAACACAATTATCTAGAATATTCACATATAGATTATTAAATTATGATAAAAATCACACGGAATCACGCTTGCAGTTTTTTGTGCACTTTTCAGAGTCAGAAAGGTATAGACGTATGAAGAGGGACTATGGATTTATTCTTAGGTTTGACTTGATAAACTGCATACGTTATGTGTTTCCAAACTACAGGACATTACACCTTAAAGTGCCACCATCTTGTTAATAGAGTCTTCTGCTAGGACTTCACAGCATTGCAGTCCTAAACATAGTCACAGATGGAGGGGCATGTGAATAGATGTATCCAACAGCAGTCCTTATTTAAAACTGCTACGTGCAAGAAACTAGCACATGGACAATGGCTGGCGGTGGGTGCGTACGGTCATACACACTTTCATCAATGACCATGTTTAGGACCAGAACATCATGCAGAAGACTTCACTAACAAGGGTGTAGTGTTTCTCAGAGAAAGGCATTAATGGTGTTGAACATGTAAAAGCTAGACAATGTTTAAAGCACATCTCTGAACATAAACCAATGGTGGACCATCTCTTTAAGAAAAGGCAGTCTTACCTTATGTGATTTCATGTGTGATTCCATCATGCACAACTTCACTATAATATTCAATGTGATACTATTCACATCCATGTGGTAATGTCTGGTACTGCAACTCAGTAACACTGATGAGAGCAGAGCTCTGTGGATTTCCTTTGCTCTAGTGATAGTGAGTTTCCCCTAGCCTTGATCACCTATCAATTTCCCATTATTTAAATAATAATAATAATAATAATAATAAAAAAAACATTAATTCCTGAACAACAAGATTAAAGGGGTTGTCTCTATGGGCATACTTTCTTCTTTCTTTCTTTTTTTTTTTTTCTTTTTTAAAATGGACAGAATGGTTTAACATGAAATATATGCATTGCTTACATGATGGAATCCCTGGCCTTCATTATTCTTTCTCTGATCCAGTCCCACCTGCTCTCTACTTCCTGGTCCACGGGAAATCATTGAACATCTTCTAAACCAATTACTAGCCACAGTGATAACCCACCTAAACCTTTGATCTGCTGACTGCGCATTTCCAGCCATTTCTTGGACAATTGCTTTAGGCTATGGCTGCACATGGGACACTAGTCGCGCGACCGCTGTCACAGCCAGGTTTTTGGTTGGATTTTTTTCTACTCACACTGCAATCCCATTAATTTCTATAGGATTATCACTTCTCTACCATCCCAAATGTAACAGCTGTTGCGTGACCAGTGTCACCGTGTAGCCCTAACCTTATGGCTAGAAAATATATATGCCAAAAATAGAGTAAGGACAGCACCACTTACTACAAATTTAAGCAGTGGTGCTCGCAATGTCAGGCCCCAGCCTGAAGGGCCCCTTAAATGCCAAGAAAGATTACAGAAAAATCGCAGCACTCCCAATCTTGAATCAAATCCTTCTCTTTATTATCACCAAAAAAAGCGATGTTTCGACACAGCAGGTCTTTTTCAAGCTACAGGCCTGTACTCTCAAGATTGGGAGTGCTGTGATTTTTCTGAAGTCTTTCCTAGAAAATATATATGGTGATTTTTAGCATCAGATATGAAATGTTAGGGATGTAGGGATTAGACAAATGTTTAATTAATCAAATATTACTATACATACCAGTTGGATTTGCCACATTAACTCTCCTTTACACGTCCCTGTACATAATGACATCTGTAACTAGATGGTCAGTGGTTCATCCATGAAGGATCTGTGTTTGGTCATTGTATGTATTTTTTGCCATCTGTGTGTTATCTGTATTCCATGTATACTCCTATCTTAAAAATAAATTTCCAAAGCATACCCTAACAACAATCCATAAAAACCACGGCAAGGACCAAACATGCCATCCGTGATGTGTCAGCGGTTTTCAAAGACCCATAGCCTTCAATGGGTGTGTTTGGTCTGCATCAGGGGCTAAAATAGTGCATGTCTGTGTTTTTTTCCAGTAAAAAAAAAAATCACTTTTATGTGAATAAACACATTAAAATGAGTGGGTACATGGAGTCCACACATTTGTGATTCACTGATGTGTGAAAGAGGGCTAGCTGTTTGCCTTCCAACACATTTGTTCACAAGCCTGACAATACAACATGGTGTGATACTCCAGCAACTACACTATGTTCCTCGAGTGAACATGGGATGACAGAGGAGCTCTCATCTATAGGCAGGAAAATATAAAATAATAGTATCATCACCCTGGTACAAAATACAAAAAAGTGCAAGTGCATATAAGTACACATCTAGGGTGGCATTAAAATGATGTAACACCTTACATGGAGTCTTCAGAAAAATGTATGTCTTATCCACACTTTTACCAGATTTAAATAACTTGTAGAATAAATATTGCTAATAATGTTAAGTTTAATGTGGAAACCAGCAGAGAGACTACATTTTAGATGGAAACAAGCACTGATTGTGGGCACAAGGTTGTTATCCTCACAGCAGTATTTGAGGAGATTAAAGGTTAGAAAGCTGTGATGCAGGGAGGCTGTTAAACAGTGGGTCACCATGGATGGAGAATCCTCTAACCGAATACGAGTAAATACAGTACTTACACAGTACCAGCATACTGATAGAAGGGAAGCATTTTTGCCTTGTATAAAGGTTTCCTATAGTTGATCCTCACAATTAGATGGCTTTTTAGGTATCCATCTAACTGCATCTTTACATAATTATAAAGTTTGAAATGATGTTAGAATTTTCTGCATAACTGTATAGTGCCTAGTGCAAATTCGATAATTCACTCTTATTTTCTTGATTGCGAAAATCGGCAATGTAATATTTACGTAAAGTGCACGCAATACAGGCGTGGGTCACTTTTGCTACATTTTCCAAGCTGCTAGAAGTTTACTGAGACTGGAGAAAATGGTTGGCACGGCAGAACATTAGAATAGCTTTATATGCAGATAGAGAGCTCCAATATATTCACAATTGCGCTAATCGGCAATGATGATGCAAATATTTAGGCTCAATATGTGAAACTTCACATTTTAGCAGGTCTGACTACATGTTACCGATTGGTGCACTATGTATTGTTGTGACATCACAGCACTATGTCTGTAGCTTATATTTATGGACAGCAGAACCTATCACACTACCTAACACCCTGCACTGCAACCTATCAGCTACACTATATCACAATCTAACCTATGCTGACTATCTCCCACTAACTATCTGTATTACATATATATAAGATATCTAACTATCTAATGTAATGAGTGGAAAGCACAGAGCACAGTAATGACACTGCTGTCTCTCTCAGAACTTTTAAAAACTGTAGAAAATGGCTGCTGGGAGGTTCTTATATAATAAGGGGTAGGCAACTTTCCTATTGGTTGCTAGGGATGTTGCTAAGCTCAGACAAAGTCATTGCAGCCTTCTCATTGGCCCACAAGCAAGAAGTAGGGAGGAATCATGGGTTCAGATGAAAAAAAATCTAGAATATTCGAAAATACTAATATATATATCACTATATTCTAAATATTCGCAAATTCTTGAAGTGCCGATATTTGCGATTAATATTCGCTGTTCGAATATTCGCGCCCTACACTACTGATCACAATTGTGCAATGTTGGACTCCAACCATTATGATATTGATGACCTATCCAATAAGAGGACTACAATTTGCTACTGGCGTTATTTTAAATAAGGGTCCTTTTACATAGGTTGACAACAGCCTCAAATGAGTGCCAAGTGACACTATAACAAGACGATCAGAGCTTGTTTGAAGAGTCCTTCATATGGGCTGATTAATACTGTGTGGAGGAAGCAATCGTTCTTTTGATTGTTCATCCCCCATGCCGCCCATACAGTTTGCATATTGTTGGCAGCACATCCCCTCTTTACACAGGGAGGTATCCCGACAAACATTTATTTTTATTTAAGTAATCTGCTCTACTGACAGATGAGTGTGTGCTTGTTTATCAGCTGATTGGTGGGAAGCTTAGATAAGCCAATGATTGGGCGAACAAATGTGTGTATGAACACTCATTCTCAATCCTTATTCCATAAAACGGGTCTAAAGGTTGGATTAAGTAGGGGGGGACTGGTTGGCACTCCACTTAAAATAAGGTAGTGCTCAGTGATAAAAGTTACATACAATAAAAATCTAGATTATCACGGCACTCAAGATATGTTGCAATTAGGAATTTATTGTATCCATCCAAAGGTATTAAGCAAAGCATGGCCAATGATTTGGTTCAGCCTGGACCTTGTTCACGGCCTATAAATGAAAATATAGCAAAAAAGTCTTATAAATATATATAGTAAGGTAACAGCATATAATATGGCACATGATGTCACATGATTACATAATGTATGATTAAGTTGATCTGCAGGCAAGTCAGTATATGAAATACATGAAAAAAAAATGAAGAAAAGGTACTGTACAATATTACATAAAGGAATTGCAGGATCATCTCCCTGGGATATAAGTGCTCACATTGAAGTACAGCCAAATAAACAGAAAATCAGAAACAGATATACCATGAGCTCAGGTATCTGAGAGAAAATGAAAATGCCAGGGTCATGGTCTAAAGGAGCCTATTGTACTAAAGCAGGACAGATGATAAAAAGCTCCATAATGGATAAACTAGTACATACCGTATTGCTATAGTGTAGCTAGAATGATTGATCGCATCCTCTAATTGCTAGGCCGCAGACCCGTTTTAATGGTGACCGGCTCGTAGCGTGCGCTGCTGCCTTGATCAAAGTGTATTGTGTGGCAACTGGCAAACTGCATATCAGTTCGTGAGGGAAGGGATGCAAATGAGCTCTTAACAAGCTCTGCCTCTAATGTCACCATATGTAAGGCAGCTATCCTATAAGTCAATGTTCAGCTCTTAAAATACGCCTTGAGACATGATTTGGATTTTGAATAAGCCAGCACCTCATCTGCTGACAGCTGTTTCGGGGTGATTGCCCCCTCATCAGTGCAGAGCAGAGAGTACTGGCTTAACTGGCTGAGAGGCCTGTGTCCGAGCAAGGAGGGAACTAACTCTCCTTAGGGAGAGAACACCTTAATCAGTGTGAGGAGACATAGGCCATACATTCTCCTCTGGAATTCTGGGAGGGAAGGGATGCAAATGAGCTCTTAACAAGCTCTGCCTCTAATGCCACCGGATGTAAGGCAGCTATCCTATAAGTCAATGTTCAGCTCTTAAAATAAGCCTTGAGACATGACTTAGATATTAAATAAACCAGCACCTCATCTGCAGACAGCTATTTCAGGATGATTGCCCCTCATCAGTGCAAAGCAGAGAGTACTGGTTTAACTGGCTTAGAGGCCTGTGTCCGAGCAAGGGGGGAACTAACTTTCCTTAGGCAGAGAGCACCTTAATCAGTGTGAGGAGACATAGGCCATACATGCTCCTCTGGAATTCTGGGAGGGAAGGGATGCAAATTAGCTCTTAACAAGCTCTGCCTCTAATGCCACCAGATGTAAGGCAACTATCCTATTAGTCAATGTCCAGCTCTTAAAATAAGCCTTGAGACATGACTTGGATATAAAATAAGCCAACAACTCATCTGCAGACAGCTGTTTCATAAGGGACATGCACATGAGCTCTACATACACATACAGCTGGCAAGTACTGGCAATTGTATAATGTTGGATATAATGAGGACATTCTGTCCAATAATTGTGGCAATAATTGTATGTGGGAACCTCATCAGAGACAATATCCCACTAAATTCAAATCTAATTGAGTTATCAAGTAGATACCATATATTTTTAAAGGTTGCATTTATGAGACAGCCAGATTCTGCTAGCGATTGTTGGCAAGGTATCATTACTTCCCGTCAATCACCTGCTCTCTAGTGGAGGAGACCGCGGCTATTAAATGCAGAGATCTCCTCCTCAGAATAGAGAGGAGCGATCATTATACCATAGCTCTTCCTTGTACCGAATCATTGTTTGCTGGCAGCAGATTGGGATTAGACACCACGATCCGTCGCCTGCAAACAATCATTTTTAAATCTTTCAACCTGAACGAGTGTTTGCTTGTTCATCGGGGTAATCGGCGGCAGCATTACACTGCCAGATGATCGCTAACAAGCATTACTACGAACGCTCTTTAGCGATCATCTGGCAGAAAATCTGCCGGCCTAATATAGGCTTTAAGGCTTTCCATCTGTGACTGAATAATAACATCAATAGCAGCAATTGCTTTCCAATTAAACATTGTTATAAACCACTCCAGTATAGTATAACAAATGCTCCTCAAGATCATTTTCAACACTGAACCCAAGTTTCTCCAGTCTGATATTATCTGGATTGGCATTTGGTTTTGCAAATGTTTAACATACCCCAGAGGCCCTATTACTGAGGAACTTTCAGTGTATCTTACAACAAAAGGAATATAAGAAGGCCATGTAGGGGCTCAAGATCATATTACAATGAGAACATGCAAACTACGGCAATCCTGTGTTATGAGGCTGAGATCAGGGTGTCATCCACGACCATGTCACTTGCCATCTTAGCTATGGGAGTTTTTAAGGGAATTTGTCACCCTGATTTTGGACTATTATCTTCAGCAATGCATATGTGTAGTCCAAATCGCTATTATTTTATTTTCCTAGTGCGCCTTGTTCCCCTGCTGTCAGCACTCAAAGCTGCACTTAAATGCGCTGTTCTAACATAATGGAAACCTGACAATGTACAAACCGGATTCCAAAAAAGTTGGGACACTATACAAATCGTGAATAAAAACTGAATGCAATGATGTGGAGGTGCCAACTTCTAATATTTTATTCAGAATAGAACATAAATCACGGAACAAAAGTTTAAACTGAGAAAATGTACCATTTTAAGGGAAAAATATGTTGAATCAGAATTTCATGGTGTCAACAAATCCCCAAAAAGTTGGGACAAGGCCATTTTCACCACTGTGTGACATCTCCCATTCTTCTTACAACACTCAACAGACGTCTGGGGACCGAGGAGACCAGTTTCTCAAGTTTAGAAATAGGAATGCTCTCCCATTCTTGTCTAATACAGGCCTCTATTTGTTCAATCGTCTTGGGCCTTCTTTGTTGCACCTTCCTCTTTATGATGCGCCAAATGTTCTCTATAGGTGAAAGATCTGGACTGCAGACTGGCCATTTCAGAACCCGGATCCTTCTCCTACGCAGCCATGATGTTGTGATTGATGCAGAATGTGGTCTGGCATTATCTTGTTGAAAAATGCAGGGTCTTCCCTGAAAGAGATGACGTCTGGATGGGAGCATATGTTGTTCTAGAACCTGAATATATTTTTCTGCATTGATGGTGCCTTTTTCCAGACATGCAAGCTGCCCATGCCACACACACTCATGCAACCCCATACCATCAGAGATGCAGGCTTCTGAACTGAGCGTTGATAACAACTTGGGTTGTCCTTGTCCAATTTGGTCCGGATGACATGGCGTCCCAGATTTCCAAAAAGAACTTTGAATCATGACTCGTCTGACCACAGAACAGTCTTCCATTTTGCCACACTCCATTTTAAATGATCCCTGGCCCAGTGAAAACGCCTGAGCTTGTGGATCTTGCTTAGAAATGGCTTCTTCTTTGAACTGTAGAGTTTCAGCTGGCAACGGCGGATGGCACGGTGGATTGTGTTCACTGAAAAATGGTTTCTGGAAGTATTCCTGAGCCCATTCTGTGATTTCCTTTACAGTAGCATTCCTGTTTGTGGTGCAGTGTCGTTTAAGGGCCCGGAGATCACGGGCATCCAGTATGGTTTTACGGCCTTGACCCTTACGCACAGAGATTGTTCCAGATTCTCTGAATCTTCGGATGATGTTATGCACAGTTGATGATGATAGATGCAAAGTCTTTGCAATTTTTCGCTGGGTAACACCTTTCTGATATTGCTCCACTATCTTTCTGTGCAACATTGTGGGAATTGGTGATCCTCTACCCATCTTGGCTTCTGAGAGACACTGCCACTCTGATACCCAATCATGTTGCCAATTGACCTAATTAGTGTTAATTGGTCTTCCAGCTCTTCGTTATGCTCAAATTTACTTTTTCCAGCCTCTTATTGCTACTTGTCCCAACTTTTTGGGGATTTGTTGACACCGTGAAATTTTGAATCAACGTATTTTTCCTTTAAAATGATACATTTACTCGGATTAAACGTTTGATCTGTCATCTACGTTCTATTACAAATAAAATATTGACATTTGACATCTCCACATCATTGCATTCAGTTTTTATTCACAATTTGTTTAGTGTCCCAACTTTTTTGGAGTCCGGTTTGTATTTCAGCATAGCTATGGGTGCTTACAGCAGCGAATGGGGGGGGCAATAGGAAATAAATATAGTGACCTGGACTCTGTATTTCTGCAGTACTTCTCATGTATCACTATAGATAATAGTTCAAAATCAGGGTGACAGTTTCCTGTTAAGCCTCTAATAGATTAGAAAGAATGCTGATGCCAAACACATTCCACCTAGAGTGTCCCTTTAAGTACTTTGAAGGGGTGGTCAGTCGTGGGCCACTATGCAACCCCTTTGGCTGTTTCCAATAGCAATTTCTCAATGCCACATAAAACTTTGTAGCTTATGTATTCTGTATCATTGGTTTTAGATTTACATTGCTGTAGGCAAGAATTTATACATAAATGAAGCTCATCATGCTGTTGTGTGGAGCAGAGAATACTGCATGCTGCCATGCTTGAGGTGGGAGCAGTAACAAACACTGTTCTATGAAGGAAATAGATTTGCATCGTATCACCTAGAGCAGCTCCATCGCCCATGCTGTGTAAGTGGTTCTGATGGGCTCTTCTTAAAGGGAGTGAAATACAACGTCAATAAATATTAATGGCTAATGAGCCAAAGTGCTGACGATGGACATCTCATTGTTATAAAGCTGTATCAGTGGCTGTGAGGACCACAGACTGCAGAGCGTTCATCTTCCTGGACTGTTTTATGGTTATTGATCTTTGAGAACAAATTATGAAAATCTATAAGAATTGGCAGATGAGCTTCAGTGATACAATAGTCCTTATCTTTTCAAGAGGATATTCCAGAGCAAACTGCATTGATTGTGCTTTCTTATAAAGCAATTTCCTTCCAACTTTCATTGTAACACTAATCAGCCTCATAGTACCGAGGACAAGTATTCATTTTACCACCGGCACATGGGGCACATCCTTGGTAGATGTCCCCTAGCTATGTCCCTGGCCTTAAGCTTGGCTCGCTGGTTGAGTGCATCTGGTAGCCAATTCTCTTGCTTATGTGGAAGCCTGTTCTCCAGCAATATGACAGCTATTGCTTCTGTTATCTAGAGACAAGATTTATAATGACTACTGCATGTATCAGTCATTTATCCAGGTCATGGCATATTAAGTAGTCAAAAGCAGTTGTTTTGAGGTTATTTCTGTTAGTTTTATGCAGACTAGATACAATATCTAGCAGCAACCATGTTGGTCATGTTGCCTTTCCTTGATTGATGTTTCAAAAATGTTTGCAATTGTTTTTCATCATTACAAAAATGATTGCAGCTCAATACAGACAGAATAGTGGTTGTCAATTCTCATTATTGAGTTATCACAGCTGGAAACCTATGTCAGGTTTTACTGGCACACAATGGTTAAAGTGTGACATGGCTTGAGAAATATGGGGTTTTGAAGGAACAGCTCTCACACCAGTCTTGTTATAGTGGTTGTATCTACTGTGCCTGCACCATGAAGAACGCGGACTTGTATTATCGACATTATACAGCTCCTGGGCCCTGCCATTTAACCACTTGTAGACTGAGATCAAAGATGATAAGGGAACTTACAAAGAGGGATCCTAAGATATAATTTGATGTGATACAGGTATCATTAGCACATGATGTGACCAGGGCCGTCTTTAATATTGATTGGACCCTGGGCAAAAATTTACTTGGGCCCCCTGGATCCCGCCTTCCCACACCTTAGCATGCAATCACGCCCTCCACCACAACACACTAAAAAAATCCACACATCTGGTAGAGTACAGTGAATGACTGTAAATACTTCCAGTTCTGAAGACTCCAGCGGCTCAGGATCAGTGCTCTGGGCAGCTGAGCTCAGGCTGGAAGTGGGCACCGCTCTGCAGGAAGGAGACCAGGGCTTGGCTCACCCTAGTGTTACAGTGCACCCCAGCACCCCACAGTATGCAATATAGCACCCTATAGTATACAGCACCACACAGTATGCAGTTTAGCACCCCACACTATACAGTACCCCACAGTATATAGTAGAGCAGTATAGCAGCCCACAGTATACAGCACCCCACGGTATACAACACCTCACTGTATACAGAACCCCAAACTATACACAATACAGCCACCACACTATACAGTACAGCAGTATAGCACTCCACACTATACTGCACCCACAGTATACAGCCCCCCACAGTATACAGTACAGCAGTATAGCCCCCCCCCCCCACACTATACAGGCCCCCCACATAGTATACAGCCCACCACACAGTATACAGCCCACCACACAATATACAGCCCATTACACAATATACAGCCCACCACACAGTATACAGCCCACCACACAGTATACAGCACCCCACTATACAGTAGTTTACAGTATATTAACATCCCCTGTCACCTTTTTCTGATGTAATCTTTACACAAAAAAAGCTCCACAGTTAACTTCTGCAACACTCAGTAGGACCTGTGATGACCTCATAGCCATGTGACCAGTAATTGCTAGGTTACTGGTCACATGGTAATGATGTCATTAAGGTCCTAGATCACAACTCATTAAGGTCCTAGAATCCCTAGATCATTAACACAGTACGATCATGATGCCTGTGTAGCTGACAGCCTGACACCCGGGGCAGTAGCTAGCAGGGCTCAAGAGGCAGCTGCCTTGGGCCCCCCAGGAGCAACTGGGCCCAGGGGAGCTGCCCCTTTTGCCCCTTGGTAAAGACGGCCCTGGATGTGACAGTCTAGGATATTGTCTGTTATTACCACAATATGTTAGTACACAGATTAATGTAATGACATATGACTAAATATTAGTATATTACAGTTTAGAACAGTTTATACAGATAAAAAAAAAATATATATATATATATATATATACATGCAGCACATACATTCATATCAACATATTTAGGAATAAAAAGACAAAGATTGTGATTTTTTTAATATATTCTCATTGAAAAAAAAATAGTGAAAAAAGAAAAAAGAAAAAAAAAATGAAGAATAAATAAATCAACTTTCAACTATTTTAGAGCTTAATGCCAAAATTGTCTGTGCCCTTAAAGGGTTAAGAACTCTATGGCAATCTGATTTCACAAGCTTTTTCTTCAAATTTCATTTCTCAGAAAATTATAAGAATTTATTTGGACACAAATGTATGCAAATTACATCAGAGTAATAAAAATAAATAAAAAGATAAATTCTTATAGTAGGTACCATGAGTGGAATGATATATGTGTACCGTCACCTCTTTACCTTTAATAAACGGGGCAGATTTTCTATACATTGTTATGTAAATGTCATGTCTTACCACTAGCTTGATAATGTGGTGTATTCGAGACAGAGCCAATGTCTTTAGAACTGTCCTTTATCAAACAGTCTTCTTTTTCAATATGTAATTTGTGAAGCAAATTGTGTGCCACTATGATGTTTACATTATCAAACGTATTCAAGGGCCTGAGAACGTAGCATAATGCACGCTTGATTTCTTCATTCCCTATGTCTGGAAAATGGACAGAAGGTGGAACGCAATTTGACAACATAAATATCTATGATCAGTCAGTTGCATTGTATGCATTCTCATATATTTTATCGCCTTTTAATTGGAGTTGTCAGGCCATGTCTTTGTTATCCCTCAGTTTATTAACATACTTTTGATAGGTTTTCTCTTGTTTACTGTGGAATGAAATATGTCAAATATATGTGTGTGTATATATATATATATATATATATATATATATAATATATAAAGCTGAGTGTATGTGTGTGTGTATGTCCACTAAAGGAATCCGCACTATTGCATTTACAATCACAAAATGGTACATCAGGTGTCCAGGAAGGTTTTAGACCAGGTCTCAGCTCCCTAGGACGTACTGTTCCTGATATATTCTGAAAAAATGCATTAGCCAATAGAAGCTTGGTCACATGACCCTTATCAGCCAATAGAAGCTTGCAGGTCCTACGCCAGGTTTCCATAAACACTGATCACGGGTTTTAGTAGTTTGCAGGTCCTTAAATATTCAGTCATATGACATGTCAGGATTAGATACACAGCTCAGCAGGCAGTATCACACAGCATAGGAAATCTGTTTATTTGAATAAAGAATAGGCAGTTCTATGGGGGTGCCGGCCGGGTGTACACTACGGACGTGTGAATGGACCCTTAGAAGGGATCTCTCACTGTATATACTGGGAGTTCTACCAGATTTACTCTGCTTTTTACTTGGAAATCCAGCTTTAAATCATATAGCCCTACATATCACAGAAATAACCTCATCTCTCTTGATTATGTCCCAATCTCAGATTGGGTAGAAATCACCTAAATGATTAATTATTATATTATAGCCATCCAAATGAATGTACACATATGTAATTTGTAGACAGTTAAGTTCATAATAGCTGCTCGTTGTTAGGAGCTCTCCATTTAGGGAAATAGATGAGGTTACCAAGTTTGGGACCCATCTATGATGTTCATATGCCCCCCAAAAAAAGATTAACCTCTTTAACTTTTGTGTAGATGACCTGCACACAAAATACATTTAAAAGACTTCAAATAGGCTACCACTCAGAATAATACTTATCATCATTTAGAAAAGCTATGAAATATAGAGTACAGATGAGTGGCAATGCACACTCTTTGCAGTGACATTTCATGGGCTATATAAAATTAACTGTACCAAATCAAATTGAAAAGAGCATTTCCTTGCTTCAGATTAAGGGAAAAAGACAACCTCTCAATCAAATTCCTAAGCCATATACAGTTTATACTGGTCTATGTAGCTGTATCCATCAGATGTCAAGTTGTAGCTTCCTGATAGCTTAAGGGCTATGGGTGGCAGACCAAGTGAAGTAAAATGGAGAGCCATGTAGAGACGCTTTGAAATTGTCTTTTGTAGTGTAGGTTCACGCTTCCTTCAAACTCAACATTTGTCTGGAATGTTTGAAAAATTCAGCTAAACATATGCCTCATACAAATAAGTGTATACAAGAAATAGCTAAACTTGAGGTAAAACTACTGAATAAATAATATTAACATGGGAAAGTACCTTCAATTTGTTTAGGGCACTATTCAGTTCCAAGATATTACCATATGGGGCAAACTGATGATTGTTACAGAATGAAATTCCCTGGCTACAATACAGTTTCCTAGGGTCTTTTTGAATCTTCCTATTTATTTTTGCCTAGATTAGTGGGTAATAGAGTATTCCAAACTCCAGGCATTGCATTGATCTAGGCAATATTTCTCTACATAGAGTGCTGAGTTTGACACCATGCCAACAATCATGGTTGATCTTTAGAAAGATATTGATAGATGTATACATTGATTAGCCATAACATTAAATCACTGACAGATGAAGTGAATGACACATGATTCAAGGAAAAACATCTAAGGAACCAGAGACAGAGGTATGGATGCCCAAGCCTTACTGATGTGCATCTGAGCGATGGAGGCCCCAGAATGAAAAAAAAAAATAAGAAAAAAAACCTCTGCCAACAAAAAAAATAAATATATAAAATAGCACCATATTCACAATAGAAAATATACTAGTGCCAATTATATACTCATTATATAAATGTGAGATTTTTAGCAAATACATTTTGTACAAAATTATTTGTGCCAGTCCAACATGGTAAGGTGATCGATCTCGTTTGGCAGGAACCTGCGCTAAATGCTACCTTTTGACCCAAATGGCCTCCAATAAATTCAGGAAAGGCAGCCTCCATATATATTCACCAGATTACAAGTTATAAAGTTTGAAGGATGTGCTGCTAACAGTTTTGTGTCCGATGCCACAGGACACCATCAGAAGTCTTGTAGAATGTGTTTGATGGTGGAGAAGCAACTTAATATTTGGCAGGTGGTAATAGTATTATGATTGATCAATGTAGATAGATCAGACCCTCATTCTTCCTCAGACCTCAGATCAAACCCCCACCTAACGTCAGATCAGGTCTCTTGCCTGCTCCCCTTCAAGCCATCATTCCTTCTTAGACCTCAGATCAGACCCTCATCCATCCTTAGTCCTTAGATCAGACCCCCATCAGACCTCTCAGTCCCCCTTAGACATCAGATCAGACCCCCATAATACCCCAATTCCTCCTTATATCTCTGTTTCAAACCCTCATTAGACCCCCATTCCTCCTCAGACCTCAGATCAGACCCCATCATGCCTCAATTCGACCTTAGACCTCAGATCAGACCCTTATCTTACCCTCATTCCTCCTCAGTTCTCCGATCATCATCATACCCCCGTTCCTTTTCAGACCACAGCCTCATTATACCCCTATTCCTGCTCATATCTTAGATAAGACCCCCAACATACCCCCAGTCCTCCTCAGACCTCAGTTCAGACCATCATCATACTTCATTCTTCTTCAGACCTCAGATCAGACCCCCAAGTTCCATCACATAAAAAAACTTCCTGCTCTGTACTGCGCTGTCACTCACCAATCCATCATCTTCTTCCAGCCCACGATGCACTGTGAACTGGTATCACACAGAGTCAGGTCATAGTGTGTTCAGTCAGGACACGTGCAATACTCCACCTGGAAGAAGACCAGGGAGTGGTGAGCACAGCCAGCGCAGCACTTCACTTCACTGACTGCTTCCAATGCCTTCCTAATGACTTCTTCCATAATGGAAGAGGTTATTTGCATTCACACCATAAGAAACACTGCCAGTCACCCGTCTTATAGTCTGAAAAATAAAATAGATAGAGATAGATGATAGATAGCTAGACAGATAGATAGATAATTAGATTGATAGATAGATAGATCATTATAACCTGACATTTGCTGCATGGAATAATAATTCCATATACAAACTATAATAAAGATACATGTTCTGCATACTGTTTAGTATGAGGACTAATAAAATGAGTACTATAAATATTGTATCATAATTTTTACAAATGAAATAGCAGCCTGCCTATTTTATAAGGTGCTACCTAAGTAGTCTATAAAGATTTAGTAATTAACATAAATACATGACACCGATTAATATTAAAGGCAATTAATTTTCCATGTTTTCTAATATTATTCATTCATGTAATTATAGTCAGTATGCAAAAAGTTTCTACATGCATATTTAACCAACAGATTATCCTACAGTAGCACTGACCAGAATGTTTCAGCTAATATATTTTTTTTCTGCAAGTTAAAACTAGATAGCGACACAATGCCCTTTTTTCTAATCAGTTTTTTTTTTATTGTCGATTTTTTAAAATTCTATTTCTTAAACATAATTATGGCAAATGCCAACTTGGTTAACAGCATTTAGAGATACAGGGAGTGCAGAATTATTAGGCAAGTTGTATTTTTGAGGATTAATTTTATTATTGAACAACAACCATGTTTTCAATGAACCCAAAAAACTCAATAATATCAAAGCTGAATATTTTTGGAAGTAGTTTTTAGTTTGTTTTTAGTTTTAGCTATTTTAGGGGGATATCTGTGTGTGCAGGTGACTATTACTGTGCATAATTATTAGGCAACTTAACAAAAAACAAATATATACCCATTTCAATTATTTATTTTTTACCAGTGAAACCAATATAACATCTCAACATTCACAAATATACATTTCTGACATTCAAAAACAAAACAAAAACAAATCAGTGACCAATATAGCCACCTTTCTTTGCAAGGACACTCAAAAGCCTGCCATCCATGGATTCTGTCAGTGTTTTGATCTGTTCACCATCAACATTGCGTGCAGCAGCAACCACAGCCTCCCAGACACTGTTCAGAGAGGTGTACTGTTTTCCCTCCTTGTAAATCTCACATTTGATGATGGACCACAGGTTCTCAATGGGGTTCAGATCAGGTGAACAAGGAGGCCATGTCATTAGATTTTCTTCTTTTATGCCCTTTCTTGCCAGCCACGCTGTGGAGTACTTGGACGCGTGTGATGGAGCATTGTCCTGCATGGAAATCATGTTTTTCTTGAAGGATGCAGACTTCTTCCTGTACCACTGCTTGAAGAAGGTATCTTCCAGAAACTGGCAGGAGGACTGGGAGTTGAGCTTGACTCCATCCTCAACCCGAAAAGGCCCCACAAGCTCATCTTTGATGATACCAGCCCAAACCAGTACTCCACCTCCACCTTGCTGGCGTCTGAGTCGGACTGGAGCTCTCTGCCCTTTACCAATCCAGCCACGGGCCCATCCATCTGGCCCATCAAGACTCACTCTCATTTCATCAGTCCATAAAACCTTAGAAAAATCAGTCTTGAGATATTTCTTGGCCCAGTCTTGACGTTTCAGCTTGTGTGTCTTGTTCAGTGGTGGTCGTCTTTCTGCCTTTCTTACCTTGGCCATGTCTCTGAGTATTGCACACCTTGTGCTTTTGGGCACTCCAGTGATGTTGCAGCTCTGAAATATGGCCAAACTGGTGGCAAGTGGCATCTTGGCAGCTGCACGCTTGACTTTTCTCAGTTTATGGGCAGTTATTTTGCGCCTTGGTTTTTCCACACGCTTCTTGCGACCCTGTTGACTATTTTGAATGAAATGCTTGATTGTTCGATGATCACGCTTCAGAAGCTTTGCAATTTTAAGAGTGCTGCATTCCTCTGCAAGATATCTCACTATTTTTGACTTTTCTGAGCCTGTCAAGTCCTTCTTTTGACCCATTTTGCCAAAGGAAAGGAAGTTGCCTAATAATTATGCACACCTGATATAGGGTGTTGATGTCATTAGACCACACCCCTTCTCATTACAGAGATGCACATCACCTAATATGCTTAATTGGTAGTAGGCTTTCGAGCCTATACAGCTTGGAGTAAGACAACATGCATAAAGAGGATGATGTGGTCAAAATACTCATTTGCCTAATAATTCTGCACTCCTTGTATGTGTACAACAGCCACCATGGGCCAAAGACACAGTGGGGGAGATTTCTTAAAACTGGTGTAAAGGAAAACTTGGTTATTTGCCCATAGTAACCAGTTCTCTGTCATTGCGCTTGCTACATACTATGGAATTTGATTCATTATGAAATACTTCGGAACAAATTGAATTCCTTGTCAAAGTCCAGGGAAGCAGCCAAATCGAATTTTTGAGAACTTCACTCCTCCCTTGTCGCCAGTGGGAAGACTACAAGATGTTAGAATATTTTTTTTTAAGTATAGATAGAGAGATGAAACATTAAATATTACATCACAAAAAGCCTTTTAAATATACATTTAACATAAAACCTTGATTTAAACCAATGGCTATTTTTTGATCACACATTTATTAAAGTTCATTGTGAAAAGGATATTAGGCAGCCACAGTACATCTGTCTGGTATTAAAGCGGATGCTAGGACACCATGAACAATAGATAATAAAATGTTTATAATTATGTTACATAATGATGTGTGACGTCATCGAGCCAGCACGCTGGCCGGACACAGTGACTTCATCATTGTTGAGGTTACCATGCGGGGCCAATGTGATGACTTGATGATGTCATCATGTCACCGTGCGAGATTTTGCGCAGTGTCTTCAATGAAGATGGCTGCGACAGCTTCTCTGCGAACAAATGGATACAGTGAGTATTATTATTTTTTTTTCCCGGATTAACCCTTGAAAGACCACAATTGCAGCATCAGATGCTGCAATCACCAATGGACACGACATCTGAGGGGTTTATTGTTGGGGAAGGGGGGTGCGATCATTGTTCCCTGTCATTGTGCTCATTACAAACAAAGGAATGCGCTTTGTGGTGAAGTAATTTGTGATGATTGAAATTTCTTGCAAAACTCGGTGAAGCAGCCAAATTCAGTTTTTCATAACTTTGCTAACCACTACTGGTAACCCTTCTAAGTAAAGATGAGGTAATAAAAAAAAAATTGATTCAGCAACTTCACCAAAGTTCGCCTAAAAATACAATTTGTTCTAAATTAATTTGTCATGAATCACTATAAATCAGGCATACCCAGGCCACTCTGCCTTAGGCCTCATGCACACGACCATTTGTTGTTTTCCGTTCCACAAAATGGGGTTCTGTTGTTCCGTGATCCTTTCCGTTTTTGTTTCTGTGTGTCTTCCTTTATTTTTGGAGGACCACCAAACATAAAGGAATGTCAAAAAAGTCTAAGACTGGTCCCATTGACTTGAATGGGTCCGCAAACAGTTTTCCGCGAAAATAATAGGACAGGATATATTTTTGGGACGGACTGGAACCACGGATCACAGACACGGATCGCAAACGGTTTATCAGCCGAGTTTTTAATGGACCCTTTGAAAATCAACGGGTCCACAGAAAATCACGAAAAACAGCGCAACGGACACGGAATAAAACAATGGTCATGTGCATGAGGCGTTAGGGTATGGCCACATGGAGCAGGCACGCAGCGCAGCTGCCTTTCATTTAATAATGAAGAATGCACTGTTTAGTCCTTCTTCATTGTTAATGGCCGAGCAGCACCTTTAGGAAGAGGCTGTTGTTGGTATGAGGTTTGACTGGTTAGGGGATGGAACAATATGCCTATTATAGCTGTCCTTGCCTGCAATCTCCAGCCATCTGCTTTTCCTCCTTTTCCACCTTCTAATATTGATGAGAATATGTCATCAGGAACATCCAGCTTCTCCTCTCTTTGCATCTTGCTGACTTTTCAAGGACATGGAGACTTTGAAGGATGATTTGGAAGAAGTAAAGCACCGGATAAAGGCTTCCATCTTATTGGTATTGAATTACATATCTTAGTTTATGGCTGATGTAGGAATAAATAAATAAAACTGATGCAGACTAAGTCTCCCTGCACTCTGCCTGCACTCTCCCTCTCCAATATTGTTCAATTAATACTTTTCAGCAACATTGTCCATAGCCCATGTGCGCTTGCAATGTCTCCCCTTATGCTCAGCTCATAAGACAATGGCAGAGACTATGGGGGATGAGGGTTTTATAGGGCTGATAATAAACTAAAGTAGCTGCACCAAAGTGTCAGATAATCAAAAGAGTGGTGCTCACAGTTCCACCCACTCTACATGAAAAATTGTACAAAATGTAACAGCAGGGCACTTACTGACTGACATATGAGCTAATTGAAAGCAATTTATTGATATACAAATAGACAAATAAAACAATAAAAGAAGGAATGGTTATATAAGTGAGGACGGGACAGGTAGCAGTCCCGAAAAGCGTCTGTACCATTCTCCTATGAAAGGATAAGAAGACACTCATTACCAATGCTAAGACAAAAACAGCATTAAGGAACCATCTGTATTAAAACACCGGGAGTCATCTCAAGCCGCTGAATACAGATTTCATCCGCGCGCAACAAGGCATCGGTCACAGAGTGAACCGGCAACGGAATACAGACAAAGGTCAGAGTGCGGTGCAAGCCAGCGTGGTACAGATAAGCGGTAAGGACGCCAAGCCGTAAGTGATAGCAGTCATACTAAAGATGCAATATATTTCACAAGACAGCACATATGCGTGACACTCCGGTAAGACTTTTACCTTATGCTGTATAGTTGTAAGACCAGCAATAGAGCTCTGTCAAGTGAACTTCTGCGAAGTGGGGCGCCGCTTGTATATCTAGTGTAGCGGGACGACGATTCACTTACCACGGAGCGGTTCCCATTACACCAATTGTATCCAGCAACTGTATGGGCATGGCATGAATTATTTTTTTATGTACGACCATATATGAAGAACCTCTGTGCTTTTATTATTTGAGGATCACTTCTATGCATTGCTGGAGGATTTTATACATTACAGGATATACGGCCACAAATGTAGTGTAAAACTGTGGGTTTTTTAAGGATCGCCTTTCTTGATGTTGGAGGACTTTATGCTATAGGATTGCTGCTGCCGTTTATCAATTTTTAGCTTTTTTATGCAGCATGCTATTTGCACAATCTATGTGACCATTCCATCCTTTATTGTTTTATTTGTCTATTTGTATATCAATAAATTGCTTTTATAGGGCTGTGACATCACAGGGGCTGGCTATCTGCAGATTGGCTGGCTGCATTATGGTGATCTTGCGTTTCCGGGCTTCTCTCCTGTACACTTAGTTTCTCTTTGTAACACATGCAGTCTCCATTTTTGGAAAACCTGATTTGTTACCATGAAGCACAAGACAATTTGAATGAGTTTCGACCAACTTCTGCATCAAATGCTTTGCCTTGCTCAAAACTACTCAAGAGATTATCCTCTTTAGCAGAGGTAACTCTTGGTTTTCCTTTCTGCACGAGAGCCAGGTTCATCACAGCTCCTGATGCTTTTCATGACTGCTCTTGTGAATATTTTATAAGTAGGCTTGACTGAACACCTAAAAGGTCGGTTTTGACTGGGTTTGGCCGAACTTCGCCGCAAAGTTTGGGTTCGGGACCTGAACTTGAACCTGAACACGAACCCCATTGAAGTCAATGGGGATCCGAACTTTGCAGCACTAAAATGGCTCTAAAAAAAGTCATAGAAAGGGCTCGAGGGCTGCAAAAGGAAGCAAAATAGTGGTAAGAGCAGGACAATTGCCCTGCAAACAAATGTCGATAGGGAAATGAATTAAAATAACGTAGAATTTTTTAAAAAGTTAAAAATAATCATCTTGAACTAGGAGGTGGAGGTCAAAGTGGAGTAGGAGGTTGAGGAGGCGGTGGACGTGGCAGTGTAGGTGGAAGCGGTGGTGAAGGATGAGGAGGTAGCCAATACTATTTTTATTAATATTTTTTTAACATTGGGAAATATAAAAAAGAAAACAAAGAGAAAGTGTGCTGGAGTATAACAATGGCTGGGCGCGCTGGTATACTTGTTTATTCTGCACAAGGTACGGACAAGTCCTGTGGGATCCATGCCTGGCTCATTTTAATGAATGTAAGCTTGTCCACATTGGCTGTGGACAGGCGGCTGCGCTTGTCTGTGTTCACCCCCCCTGCCGTGCTGAACACGTTTGTACAATACACTGGCCACAGGGCAGGCCTACACCTCCAAGGTGAAAAGGGCAAGCTCAGGCTACGTGCCCATTTTGGAGAACCATAAGTTGAATGGGGCATACTCATCAGTCAGTTTGTGTAGGCGTGTGCACACGTACTGTTCTACCATGTTGGTGAAATGCTGACTCTTGCAAAGACGTTTCGTAGCAGCTGGTGGTGCTAGTCCCTGCGTGGGCAGTAGCAGGCGTACTAGCTAGGGGATGGCCACTCTGCTTTTGCACACTGCTCCCTCTTTTGCATGCAGCTGGTGCTGTGTGACCACTGGCTCTTCCTCCGAACTGCACACGTCACTCGCATGACCTTGATTCCATGTGGAGTCTAGGACCTTATCATCCTCCACATCATCTTCCACCCAATCCTGACCCCTGCCCTCCTTGCCGATTTGCACACTGCAGAAATCTGCAGCAGTTGGCACCTGTGTTTCGTCATCATCAGAGAAGTGCTGCGGTGATCCTCCCATGTACACATCCGGAAACATAAGATGTTGGGCATCAGTGCCCTCAATCTCTTCCACTTCTGGAGCAGGGCTATGTGGACGGCCCTCGGAAACCCTGCCAGCAGAGTTATCAAGGGGGGGGAGTCATCAGCAGGGGACCGAGTGGGAGACAATGTGAAGGAACTGGATGCACTGTCAGCCACCCAATCTACTACCACCTCTACTTCTGGCCTCACCATTCCTACACCGGTTTTCGGACCTACAAAATAATGCCTAACGTTCTGTCGCCTATGTGCACCTGAGGAAGGTGTTTCATTTTGACGTGTAGCTGGCACAGATCGACCGCATAATCTCCCTGCAACAAGAGCTCCACCAACCCCAGCAGCACCACGGTCAGGGCCACGTCCCTTATTTGATGCTCTCCTCATTCTTTGAGGTGACCCACTGAACTAACAGACATATAAACTATATTATTTTCCCTGTCACGTATGCAGTTCAGGTGTACTTCACACAATAAATGAGTATATGACGTGCACCTATCTAGCAGACAGATTAACTACATTCATTTCCCTGTCACATATGGAGTGCAGGTGTACTTCACGCAATAAATCGGTATATGATGTGCACCTAACTAACAGACGGATTAACTATATTATTTTCCCTGTCACGTATGCAGTGCAGGTGTACGTCAAGCAATAAATAGTTATATGACTTGCACCTAACTAACAGATGGATTAAATGTATCAATTTCCCTGTCACGTATGCAGTGCAGGTGTACTTCACGCAATAAATGGGTATATGTTGTGCACCTAACTAACAGACAATTAACTATATCAATTTCCCTGTCAAGCATGCAGTGCAGTTGTACTTCACGCAATAAATGGAAATATGATGTGCATCTAACTAACAGACGGATTAACTATATTATTTTCCCTGTCACGTATGCAGTGCAGGTGTACTTCATGCAATAAATGGGAATATGATGTGCACCTAACTAACAAATGGATTAACTATATCAATTTTCCTGTCACATATGCAGTGCAGTTGTACTTCACGCAATAAATGGGTATATGTTGTGCACCTAACTAACAGACAATTAACTATATCAATTTCCCTGTCAAGCATGCAGTGCAGGTGTACTTCACGCAATAAATGAGAATATGATGTGCACCTAACTAACAAACAGACGGATTAACTATATTATTTTCCCTGTCACGTATGCAGTGCAGGTGTACTTCATGCAATAAATGGGAATATGATGTGCACCTAACTAACAAATGGATTAACTATATCAATTTTCCTGTCACATATGCAGTGCAGTTGTTTTTCACGCAATAAATGGGTATATGATGTGCACCTAACTAACAGACGGATTAACCATATTATTTTCCCTGTCACGTATGCAGTGCAGGAGTATTTTACGCAATAAATGGGTATATGATGTGCACCAAACTAACAGACGGATTAACTATATTATTTTCCCTGTCACGTATTCATTGCTGGTGTATTTCAAGCAATAAATGGGAATATAAGGTGCACCTAACTAACAGACAGATTAACTATATTATTTTCCCTGTCACATATGCAGTGCAGGTGTTGTTCACGCAATAAATAGGTATATGACATACACCTAACTAACATATGGATTAACTATATCAATTTTCCTGTCACGTATGCAGTGCAGGTGTACTTCATGCAATAAATAGTTATATGACATGCACCTAACTAACATATGGATTAACTATATCAATTTTCCTGTCACGTATGCAGTGCAGGTGTACTTCACGCAATAAATGGGAATATGACGTGCACCTATCTAACAGACGGATTAACTATATCAATTTTCTTGTCACATATGCAGTGCAGGTGTTTTTCACGCAATAAATGGGTATATGATGTGCACCTAACTGACAGACGGATTAACTATATTATTTTCCCTGTCACGTATGCAGTGCGGGTGTACTTTACACAATAAATGGGTATATGATGTGCACCTAACTAACAGACAGATTAACTATATTATTTTCCCTGTCACGTATGCAGTGCAGGTGTACTTCACGCAATAAATGGGTATATCATGTGCACCTAACTAACAGATGGATAAACTATATCAATTTTCCTGTCACGTATGAAGTGCAGGTGTACTTTACGCAATAAATGGGTATAGGTTGTGCACCTAACTAACAGCCAATTAACTATATCAATTTCCCTGTCAAGCATGCAGTGCAGTTGTACTTCACGCAATAAATGGAAATATGATGTGCATCTAACTAACAGACGGATTAACTATATTATTTTCGCTGTCACATATGCAGGCAGGTGTACTTTACGCAATAAATGGGTATACGATGTGCACCTAACTAACAGACGGGTTAACTATATTATTTTCCCTGTCACGTATTCATTGCTGGTGTATTTCAAGCAATAAATGGGTATATGACGTTCACCTAACTAACAGGCGGATTAACTATATTATTTTCCCTATCACGCATTCAGTGCAGGTGTATTTCACGCAATAAATAGGTAAATGAGGTGCACCTAACTAACATATGGATTAACTATATCAATTTCCCTGTCACGTATGCAGTGCAGGTGTACATCACACAATAAATGGGTGTATGACGTGCACCTAACTAACAGACAGATAAATTATTACATTTGTGTGTCAGAGGTACAAAGTACAATGTTGCATTGCACCAAAAAATAAAAATCTCTGTAGGTCACCCACAGAACAGCCAGATTTATGATTAGCTTTCTGTGTCAGGGGTGCAAAGATGGTGTATTGCACCACAAAAAATTGCACTAACGCTCTCCTTCGCTTCAGCTGCCTGCTTTCTGTCCCTTCACTACTGAGAGCTGATGGGCGGTGCTACATGTGATCAAGCTTATATAGATGCTGGGTCACATGAGGCATCGGCCAATCACAGCCATGTCATTAGTAGGCATGGCTGTGATGGCTTCTATGGGAACACAGCCTAAAAGCTTGTTGATTGGCTTCCCTGCAGCCTTTCAACAAGCTTTATTAAATGCCCGAACACCAAACTTGAACCAAAACTTTTCCGGTAAAGTTCGGGTCCGGGTACCAAAAATCGTAAAGTTCAGTACGGACCTGAACTTTACAGTTTGGGTTTGCTCAACAATATTTATAAGTTCTGGAAATTTTCCAGATTTATTGACTTCCTCTATTATAGAGTGATGTCAAACAGGACTGGTTGATTTGTTTGCTGGATATTCACATGTGAACCCAGCTGCCGGCCAGGGCTGCCTGTCAAATGGTTGCAAATAATTTGAACTTGAGTGATTCTTGCCATAATGTGGATTAGAACATCAATATAATAGGACTAAACACAGTATGGAACTGTCTACCAATCCTACATCTGCACAACATAACTGATGAACTACCTCATGAAGATCATTGACAGAATGGCAAGTGTCTGCAAAGCTGTTATCAAAGCAAAATAGGGATAATATGAAAAATCTAAAATGTATTCTGGCTCGTGATGAGCAAAGTATAGAAAAAATTGATCCGGCTGCTCTGCCGAATTTTCCAAAAATATTTGTTCTGTGATTAATTACATCGTCATGAAGTGCATTTCTTTGTAAGTAGTGGGTGCAATGAAAGGGCACAGTGATTGTACCGCCCCTTGTCATTTTACCCCTCAGATGCCGCGTTTATAGCTGATCACAGCATCTGACATTAATAGTACAGTGTAAAATTAATAAAATTAGTAAAATTATACTTACCTCATCCATTTGATCGTGAAGAGCTGGTCGTTGCCTTCTTGATTAAAGTTCAAATGCTAAATCTTGCATGGCCAGCGATGATGTCACCACATCGGGCGGCATGGTGACTTCTTACATCACCGTGTACGGGCTTACATGCGAGATCTTCAATCAAGACGGTGGCAACCATCGATTCACTACCATGAAGCACGAGGAAATTCAGCTTTGAAGCTAATCTAATTTTCTCTGATCGAATAAATAAAGACCTACAGCAGGTAAAAATACATAAGTGTTGCTCCTTCTCCTGTAATTTATATTTTTATTGGCATCCGATAAATGCTAAATTTTATGAACCATGGTCTTTCTTCCAATTTTTGAACATATATACACATAGGGTGGATTTATCAAACTGGTGTAAAGTAGAACTGAATTCACAACCAATCAGATTCCACCTTTCATTTTCCAAAGGAGCTGTCCAAAATGAAAGTTGGAATCTCTTTGGTTCCTATGGGCAACTAAGCCAGTTCTACTTTACATCAGTTTGATAAATGACCCCTATAGAGTATATATTATTTACATAGTATAATATAAAAAATAAAAAAAACTGCAAACATGTACACTACAGTAGTCCTTATTTTAGAGCTTTGCAAAATTAGAAAGTTGCGATCTGAAGACAAATGCCTCTCAGAACAAGTATGTACAATAGTTTGTTTCTAGTAATAGAGTTCATATGACTGAGGCTCTCTCTGTTGGTGAGCACAGTCATGGCTGAAGGTCTCATGATAGTTTATTACTGTTGGCTGGACATATACACACATTTAGAGTTTCCAGTCTATTTTGTATGTCAGCAGAATTTATGCCATTTCCCTCCAATGGTGTGCAGGACCGTTCATGATAGATCACTTCTGTTGTAAATGTCAGAGAGAAATTATAGCTAAACAACTGCCAAATGTGTTTTATGATTAGAATGTAAGATACATGTACATGCACAAGGAGAATATGTATTTCACTTACATAACCTGACTCAGGAGTCCTATTGTAGCTTTAGAAACCATGTGTTTGCTATTCTAGACTAGAGCATATAGTGATTCAAGGAATGTCTGTCTATCTATCTATCTTCGATTTTTTGTTTCACTTGTTTATAATCCAAAATAAATGAACAAGCCATAAAGAAATATGCAGTGCAATTGCTTTTACCACAGTTGGTTTGCCATGAAAATTGGTCCTTCTATTAAGCTGACTTGCACTGTTCTTGAAGCAGAAGAGAAATAAATGAGTTGCATGGCAGAGCACATAATGTGCACACTTGTGTTTATTTAGAGCAAATAAATGATTAGCATTGAATAACAGGTTTGATACCACCTATGACTGCTGGATTAAAAACAGAATTCTATCAGGATGATGGT